>NC_140085.1:127793319-127845819 GCF_964237585.1 Gallinula chloropus | reverse complement strand
ATTCTTGCACATTCTAAATCTCAAAGTACTTTAGACATAACAAATGGATTTACAAACTATATATAGGTTCACTTACTTTATCACTGAAGTGCAGCTACCTCAAGGATTGAACACAGCAGCTGTTTAACAACCTAGAGAAACGTCGCGTGGCAGCCTGAGAGCTGCAGAATACCGCCTCAAACAGGGCCGCGAAGGGAGCTCCAGGCGCCTGAGCAAATTGTAGTCCAGTAGAGTTAATTTGGCCCAGGACACTTACGAGAACTTAACAGAAGGTGCCACCGACCTTTAATGGCCACGCGTCACCTTTATCTCATCTGAAAGATAATGCTTGGTTCGCTTCTGGAGACGGGCCCAGCGTGAGGAAGACTCACTGGGATCGCTTCGTGCTGTTGGTAGGTCTCCCTTCTGCTGAAACAGATGGTAATTGCGAGGTAGGAACGGGCAATGGTAGAACGAGGGGAGAAGGGCGAGTAGAGAAGAAGTAACTTCCAATAAGAACAGTTCCTGCAGAGATGGTTGTTACGCAGGAGGGCAGGTAACGAAGTGTGAAAGGAATTGATTCACCACCATTTTGGATCTTTCGATGTTCTGATGGTACAGTTAGTGACTGTCCTTCTAGAGCGTAACAGAGTGGGGAAAGCTACAGAAAGCATGAAACAGCATTTGTTCAAGCAATGTTCTAGGAGCTAAATGGTAATGATAACAGATTTCATCATGTCGGAGACACGGGTTTTCCAGTCTAAGTTTTTCTTTGTGGAAAAGTGTTTAACGGGTTATGTTAAGACAGTTACATTGGCATGTGAAACCTCCAGCATAATTTGACCTGAATATCTTACTTAGTCACCCGGTGCTGGACAAAAATGAAATACTCATGTTCTGTCTCAAACCTTAAACTCCTTTTGAGACTTCACCAAACTCTGCAAAAATTACTTTTAAGGCTTTGGATAACCCTGTGATGACATACTTAGGGAAAGTGTCTTTCTGTTCCATAGTTTATGTCATGTAGAACGTGAAAGTCTGCTGTTCGTGAGCTGGATGATTTGACAGAAGTAGTTAAACTTCTCGCTTCAAGAGGCCATATGCCATAACCATCAGGTTACTCTGTTTTCATCATCTAGATGATTCATTGAGTGTCATGCTTCTGAATACTCAGGTAGCAGATAAAGAATACTTTTCGATACTTCCAGATGGATAGGGAAGTGTTGCCATTTTCTCAGATCTTTATTTTATTGTTCATCAGTGCTCTAATGCTGCTGCCTGTATTTTTGCATGGGTGATCTTGTTAAGACAGCTCGGACATTTCAGCTAGCACATCATATAGAGGAGTCCCGCGTGATACGGATGGGAAGGCTAACGAGCTCTTCCCCTTGCTGAACACCACTCAAAAATCCTCACAGAACAAAATAGACTATTGGCATGGATAATAAATGCTGTGAGGTTTTGCTTCTTTCCTGCTGCCACGCAAGGTTGTTGTTATCTAAGCTAATTTATGTCTTCCAGTCAACTTCCCGCCTCGTTCCTCATCCCAACTGCAAAGAATAGAAGCTCCAAACAATGAGCTAGCTATGATAAAAATGAATTTGCTGCTCGAGGCTGCTCCTCTGGTTAGCTGTACCATATGTACAAAGTTACTCTTATTGGCTATGCAAATAATGGGGGGGAGGCGGGGTGTTTAAATCCACACCTTGTACTTGTGTTAAACTTAACAAGAGAATCAGCAGGTCTTGACTGAATACATCCGGTGCATCACCTTACAAAAAGTTCTTGATGACCCAACATAGATAATATTAATCGTGAAGTCTTCTGAAGAAATAATGTGTTAAAGATGACAGACATCCTTTCAACAAACAACTTCTGTTGCAGACTGCTACGGTGGTGGAATTGAGTGGAATATATACATCTGGTGAATAAAAGATTAAAGGCTGTAATGAAAAGGCAATGAGCAAAAATTGGTCTTTTGTGAAAGGTCTAAGAATGAGAGAAGTACTAAACTTTCCCAACTGGCTGCATTTGGCTGTATTGAACTTAAGAGGTCTGCGCCATTACTAGCAAGAGTCTTGGATTTATCAGGAAGATGAAAAATCTTTCCTTGTGGAGAGCAGCAGACAAGTGGCAATGTGTCTGAAGAATTCCCGTGGTAGTCTTTGATTTAGGCACGCTCTTGGCTACCTTTGATGTGTGCTGTGGACTTGGTTTTTACATGAGCAAGCTTGTATTTGTATGACAGGGTTGCCATACCTGTGGAAGTCAGTTTCCTTGCTGTGTGGACTTGGAATGAGCTTTTTAATTATATAATATTTAATAACCACGATGTTCATATTTAATTTTTAAAGGAAAAGTTACAGGAGTATAAACCAATAGCAGTGATTATTGGCATTTATTTTCAGTAAGTTCATTTCATTAGGTTCTCTTGTCATCCTGTCTAGCTTATAAAGATGGCTAATTAGCCAATCCAACTTTTGCCAGGCCAGAAACCTTTGATTACTTTCTGAAATACTGTTACTAGCTCCTCTGAGCTGCTCTCAGCAATCTGTTCTTTCTCTACTAAGATGGAATGTCCTCTCCCATGTTCATCTTTATATTCCCTATAATTTCGGCACTGGCGTGCTGCCTGATACTGTAAAGGATAAGATCATCTTTTTCCAGTCTTACTTATTTAAGATTACATGATTGACATTTTTACTGCATGTATGTATGAGTCCTTTCCCTGGTCCTAGGTTTCAGGTTGCTCCTTTTGTGTTTGTTGTCTTTTAAATCCCAGAAATACTTCTGCCTTAACAGATTAAATATCTCAATTGTTCATGATTTATGTTCCCTGTAGGACTTCTCACATTTAGCTTCCTACCAGGTTTTATAGAGTCTATATAAGGGACATTTGGTTTTTTAATTGACGAAGGGTTGGAGATGCATGTGAGGGTGGAATGGCCAAAACTAAAAATCTAACAAAATATAAGTAAATCTGATTACCGGTATCTCTTAAGACACTGTTGTTCAGTGGGCTTGCTTTCTACTGAAGTACTGTGACGGCAGTAACACCAAGTTCAGCCGCAGGTTGTTCCTACAGCATCAACCCACTAAGAAGCCCAGGTGAGCCAGCATCATGCCTACCAAGGCTTTTATTTTGTTGGATCAGTTCTCAGTTTCTCTAAACTGCTTATCACGACAGGCAGCCTGTCTCACTGCTCTTTTTGGTTACTGAAACCTAGCTTCTTCCTCTGTTTTTATTCCTTCATGAAGTAGATTTGACTGGCACCTAAAATTGTGTATTCAGGAAGAGGCTTGACGCAGAGAACATCATTGCGCGGTTTCAAGATGGATCTATCTAGTTGGTGAAAAATAATGTGGTTTCTGAGGAAGAGGATGAAATTCAGTTAGCAAAGGTTGTGAGCACAGATAAGTTCTTTAGAGGAGAAGTGAGTCTTTGCAATTTAAGTGACTAGACAAATTAACATGCATTGTGTTGTGATTGAGCTATGTTTTATGGGTGTGTAGGTAAATGCTGGCAATATATATTCTAATGAGTGTTGGCATTATTATAAAGTTCACAGGCTTGGGGTTTTTTACTAGAATTTTCATAGACATCAGATATTTCTGCCATGAGTATTATATCTGGTAACGTTCACCTCTTTGAGTTGACATTTTTGAACATCAATACCACAGTTTAGCTGACCTGTTGTGGTGGTTTAGCCCTGGCTGGAGGCCAGATGCCTACCAAAGTCAGTCTATTACTCCCCTTCTTAGTTGAATAGGGGAGAAAATATATATTAAGAGGCTCAGGAGTCAAAATAAGGATGGGGAGAGATCACTCCGTCATCAACGACGTGGGCAAAACAGACTCAACACAAAGTGAAGAAAAGAGAAACTACTTTATCACACTGTACTACAACCACAAAGAACAGTGAAGAAAAACCCGGATTTGGGAGCGTGACCAGATCTTAAAACAAATGTAATCAGATTTTAAAAACACCTTTAACCTCGCGCCCTGCTCCCTTCTTAGCAGACTTCACTCCAGTCATGATTTCACTCACCCCTTCTCCCCCCCGTTCGCAGTACAGGGGGGCAGGGACTGGGAAGTGGGGGCTTCGGTCAGTCCCTTGCAAGCTGGTTTCCTTCTCGGCCCTGGGGGGTTGGGGGGGGTGGCATTCATTCCACACCCTCCCCCTGCTGCACCGTGGGGTCTCACCCACAGGAGACAGTCCTCCACGAACTTCTCCAACGTGAATCCTTTCCCCAGGGCTTTATCTATTCACCAGCTGCCCTGGCGTGGGTCACTGCTATGGTGGGCAGTCATAAATCACAATGTCTCTCAGTCCCAGTCCTCTGTGGGGTCACCAGCCTCCCCCAGCAAACCTGTTCCAGTGCAAATCTCTCTCTCACTCATTTCTGTGTCTCTGTTTCTCTCATGGCTGCAAGTGCTGGCAGGGGTTTGTTCCAACGTAGGGTCACAGCATCTCCTCTGTCTGTAGGGGCATCTTTCTCTCCGGCACCTGGGTCGCCTCCTCCCTGGCCCTTTTCCGGCCTTGGTGTCTGCACAGCTCGTTACATCTTCTCACTCCCTTCTCCAGTGGCAAAATGCAGCTGCTTCCGGGTTGTTTTCTCCTATATGTGATTCTCAGAGGTGCCTGACTATCTCTCAGGCCGCCACTTTGGCCTTGAATTGCTCGTTGTTTATAGTTTAGGCTGGCAGAAGACTCTTAAGTGCTGCTTAAAGAAACCATCTCAGCAGCACAGCCTCACAAAACTGCAACACCTGTCCAGTTTGATCAAATGTTTTTGCATGGTTCCTGCACCATGATCAGGAAACATCTGGCTGAAATTCAAGTTCAGGTGTCACTAGTTCCAGCTGAAAAGTTTCTGACATGTCTGTGTCATTACAGAATTTCTCTGTTCCCATCTTTCCTGTTGTTACAGGTTGTCGTCTTACGGCAGTGCTGTAGCTGCAGTCACTGGCCTATTGGAGAGGGGAGGAAGTCTTGTAAGGAAGATCATTGCTTTTCCACACTCAAGGGCCCATGCTTTTTTCTTTCTTAATTTATCTGCTAAATGGATTCCCACCACTGAAACACACATGAGTGCGTGGCTTAAAGGTTTTCATAGCTTTATGCTGCAGTACCCATGTGTTGTCCCAGACCACTAGGAAGGAGGGAGATATTTCTGGTGAGGCTTCTTAACTCTTAGGATTATTTGTTTATGGTAAGAAGGTTTGTCTTGTATCATTGTACTTCTCAAGTTCAGAACAATTATTCATTGATTATGAATAGAACAGACTATGAATAGAGCATTATTCATTGATTTTGTATTTTAACTTCCCTTGGAGGACACAGAGTTCACTATTTGAAGCATCTGATCCAATTTCATATCAGGTACGTTGAAAATCTTGGGGAAATTTTTGATACTGCCATTAGAAAAGCTAAGTAACTTTCTAATGAAAAACTACTAGCTATAAATGGTTAGCCTAGTACTCTGAGACAAAAGTGAGAAACCTCTTTAAAAAATAAGTTTATTAGAACTATGATGTGAACAAAAAGTTCTGACAAGCTGTTTTTAATAAATGCCTGCCCCACTTTAGTGTTTTGGTACCAGAGAAAGCAGCAGCATGCATTTTGTCTATTATTTTTAAGAGTTTGCTGTTAAGTGTGAAAGGTTAAATTTATTATTTCTTCACTTGTTGAGTGTGAACACTCAAAACTCTTAATACAACCAGATAGTTCTGCCCCAGTAGATGTGGAGGGAAATCAGCCAACTTAATTCTAGCCACTGAGGGAAGGCCTAATCTTTAGAACACTTTTTCACTTATTTATTTTTAATACATATTGCTAGAGTATCCGGTGCCTTGGTGTTTTAGAAAACACTTTTATTAATGCCCAACACTGTTTGCAGATGCTCTAACTTTACAGAAGAGGAGCTGAAGTTACCAGAAGGCCTCGAGGTGCACCTAATGATATGCAGCTCTTTGCAGAAGTGTTGGTGGAAAACCGGTCTCCTCCATCTTTGTCTAACTCTTATTAAATACCAACAGTTCCTCTTCTGTCAGAGAATGGAATTATGGAAAGATGACATTTGTCACTTTTGTGAGAGTGCACCACTTCACTGTTTTACCTGGGTTCAACAGAGAGTTTGTGGTGTTGAGGGTCTCTCTCATCTCTGTCAGAGCCGTAACTTGCCTGAGTACACTCTCAGTGATGAAAAATACTCCAGTCACCATTTTACTTACTTAGTACTTGGAGCTTCTTCAGTCATAGCTAATTATTGCATAGGTTTCTGCCATGGCTTAAGACCCTTTGCTTTCCTCTAGCAGCAAGAAACCTATTATTTTTATTTAAACCTGCATTTCTTTCAGCTACGTGTAAAAATAATCACTTTGGGAGGGTTTCCCATTAGACAAATCAGTTATTGTTTGTCACCAATCTCTTTCAGTGTGGAAACATTAATATTTAATCCATTGAAGACAAATATTTAAGGAAGTCTGTATTCTTCAAGATAAAAATTTGGGGGTTGAAAACAAACAATTTTCATTTAGTGGGGATGCCTTGCTTGGAAGCATCCATTCTTCATATGTTTTATTTAAAATGTATTTCTTGGGTCTTTGAAAACCTGTGACTGGAAAAACTGTCAGTGAAAGAAAGCACATTAATAATAAACTAATAGTTTAATTAGTGTGACAGTAACTCAGTAATAATCAGCTTGGACTCCTTGCACTCATGAGAAACAGGGACTCACCATTCAACTAATAAGCAGGGAAACTGGAAAAACATCAGCTTCACTCTTGTGCTCCATCCTCACCCCATTTCAGGTTGCCAGTTGATCATTCCAGAGCTGTGATTATTACACACAGAATCATTAACATTAATGAATTACATATGGAAAGTCCTACTGCTCATATTATGAGTTGTGGCTACAGTAAATCATGGTGGTGGGCATTTCTGGTTTGTTGGGGTTTGTTTTAAACTGTGCTCTGTGGGAAGCACATGTGGAAGATAACAGATATCCACGCTAGAAACCGTAAGTGATGACAAGAAAAGGACTATATAGATTACAGCTATTAATGAACAGATCTGTCTCTGTCACAGCTATTAAATTAATCACAGTTTAGCTGCATGTTTTGGGGTGTCCCACGGGGGAAAAAAGTTATTTAGATAATTTGCGTCATGTTAAACGGTGTGTTTACTTTGTCATGTCTTACTGAGTTGTTTCAGTAGCTCAGACATAATGTGTTTGAACCATTTTTTGAAGCTTTTGGGAATCTTCAACCCTCCAGACTTGTATACTTTCTTCTGAACTTTGTTCAGCATCTCTTGAATGAAAGTTCCTGGGGGGGTGGGGGTGTTTGACCCCCACTTTTCACTTACCAGACATGCTGACAAAATCAAAACCTAAAGGTTTTAAGCATTGGCTGTTTGTAGGTGGACTGATCCCTCTTTTTTATTGGTGAATAATTTCAGGCTGGGTATCTTTCTCTCTTGCTGTTGGGACTTGCAGTTGAAGGATGCAGGACAGAATCTCTGTTTTTTTTCAAAGCTGTTTATAAAATTAACATCAATAACAGTCAGTTTTAAACATGTATTGTCTGGTGAAACCTGTGTCACCCAGAGCACTGGCAGACAATGCCAGAGATGTACATAAAGAAGATGGCATTAAAAAATAAAAGGCATTGTAGTTAGTGTATGCACTGATGCCAGTGCTGCATTTGGAGTTACGGAGGAGGAGATTGAAGTTAACCTATGTTTTGCCCATAAAGGAGAGCATATGGGGATAAATCCTACCTAACAACATCGACTGTTTGTGGCAGGAGCACACGGCAGCTGTTGGAGTTGTGGTTGGTACCTAAAGAGCTGCCATTAATTTCAAGCCTAGGGGTAGTAAAATTGCCTTCTAAATCATCGAGGTGTGTCTTTGTACACACCCGATCTTAACATCACTGTGCCATTCACCCAAAATATGCTTGCCACTGCTTTGTTACCCCCTAACAGGACTTCTCTTTGTGATTTAATGGAGCCATTCTCACAAAGAACTCAGCTGCTTGAGACACGAGATCAAGACTTTAATTGATACAAGTGGTCAAATGCCTTGCCACAGATAGATTGGTGCTACTATAGCCTGTTGGGGATGGTTTGTCTAACAAAAACAGACAGAAAAAGGTCTTATGTAGCAGAGGGTTCACCTGTGTACATCCTGGCTCTTGCATAAGTTAAGGAAATTAAATGAACTTTATTGAAAGTCTGTTTGCCTTTCCAGCTGAAGCAGTAACCTTGAATATTCCAAGAAGTTTCAGGAGTTGCTTGTTTATATTGGTGGTACCACAGAGATTGGGACATCAGTCAATCTCTGACAGTTCTGATCTCCTAATAGTAAAATGTTTTGTGGTGCATGATGAGCAGCTGAAGCATTTTTGTATCTCATCCTAGTTTCCTTATTGTCTTAACTTTTATGAAAAATCAAGATTAGTGAGAAGGGATGAATAGTAACTCCAAGCCCCTTAGAATTTACTGAAATGCCAAATTTGTTTTAGGCAAAATAGCATCCTCTGCAGTAGATATATTCCTTGCTTCAGGTTATTTGAGCTCAAAGAATAGTTCATTAAACCTTGAGAAACTAGGAGTTGAAGATGGAAACCTGGCTTTTCAAGTGTTTTACTCTTATTGCTGAAACCTAGAATTTGAGGGAATGAGTGCCTGAAGTCTGGAGAAACAGGAATAGGGTGCTGCAAAACAGTATGTCTGTTCCCCCCTCTGTAAATGATACTTTTTTCTTTGTTTTTGCATGCATGCTTTTACATCTAAAATATATTTAGATAAGCTTATTTGCTTGTGTATTTAGGCTATTTATAGCATTGTTTATTTACTAATAAACCAGTTTTTAAATGCTGTACTTGTGCTTGCTGAATGATAATCAAGATTCGGTTAAAAAAAAAGGCTTTCACAAATATTAGTAAATTATTTTGTAGAAGAGAAATGCAACATTACCCATTTCTTAACAAAATCATAATTTAAATAAATATGAATAAGCCAAGTTGCTTACACAGATTGCACTTTTATAGCATATGCTTCTTGATGGCTGACAAGTGCCAAATGTTTGTGTAAAGTATATAAATCAGAGAGAAAAGATTTTATTTCTTTAAGAAAAGTAAATAGAAATCAAGGTTGCAAATACAGAGCCAGATTAAAGACATGTATATAAACAGAAGTATCTTACTTCCAAATTGAAACTGGGCACCTCTATGACAGTCTAGTTTGTGAGAACAGGACCTGTTCTACCAGTTTTTTCCATCGTTATCCGTGGCATCCTGCATCTGAGCATCAGAAGTGGCCTCAGATATGATATTCGGGAGTAAACTTTTGCTCTTCCTTGGCAGCACATAGCCATTCTTGAACATGTCAGCAGATTGCATGAGATGCTAAAAGAGCAGCCTTTGGGAGAGGCCTCTGGGAGACTTCTAGTGAGGGCTTCTCTCTCTTTGCAGCGAAACAGGGCTGCAGCTGATAGATGGTTGGTTTGTGGCTCTGGTCTGGGACCTACCTTGAGCAGATTCTTTCCCTGCAGGCAGAATTTACTCCTGGCAAAGCAGTTTCTTATCTTCTTGCTTGGCCCCCACTTGATTTGTTTGATTTCTAGCTGCGAGAAACACGGGTCTTGAGGGTTACAGTATGATTTGCATTCTCCATGAGGAGTGGTTCTCCATGAGGAAGGGTGGAGGCCTCGAGTGCAGATTTCGGCCGTAATAGTTTGATTCTTTCAACTGTAGTAACACGTCTTGTGCTAAGATAAGTTTCTTGGTTATTTACAGTCCAGTTCTTACTTGATAGAGAGAGCATCACAATTTTACTCTTTTTTTTTTTTAATTTTTGTTATTTTTAATGGAATTGTGTGAAATTACTTGAAAGGTAAAATAATGCTGTTCACTGATGAGAGTTTCTGTGTGTGTTTTGGATAAGCAGGTGATCTGTAGTTAACAGCTATGAGTGCTCTTCATTCAGTGAGTAGATCCATCAGTTCTCTAGAATGAGACAGAGCTCTGGAGCTGTACTAGCTTGTTTCCTAACACTTAAGATAGATAGGGGATACTTGGCCATGGTACTTTTATCTCCAGATCAAAATGACAGCTTTGCTTTACAGAGGTAGTTTTCAATTTCAGTGTTGTTTCACCAGGCCTTTTCTGCTAACTGCTTTCTTACCCCACATTGTCACGGGTCAGGTAATTCCAGAAATCCATAAATGAGTGACTTTGGAAGTGCTTGGGTGTTTGGCTTTTTTGAATGTAAACATGGACCTTTTTATTATTTTTTTTTATTAGATTTGTGTCATACACCAAGGAGAGGTTATGTTTTAGGAGAATATCTATACACTGCATATTTCAGGCAGCAATTTATTTGAAATGTGCAAATATTCTTGATCAGAGGCTCTTAAATACAGTTGTGCTGGTGCTGCTTCAGAGTATCTGATGTTCAGTGCATTTGGGCAGATACAATTTTGTTCTTTTGCTTGTACGTGGTGCTGGGTGAGTCCGGTTCCAGAGTGATGTCTGCCTGTCATCAACTGACCAGTAAAGGCTATTTATTTGGCTTGGTGTGAAAAACCTCAAAGCTTAACCTTCCTGCTGTACGTTGCAGGTTTGAGATTGCAGGGGTTTGTATGCAGAAGCCAGTGATGGGCCGTTTTGTGTGTTTCATAGGTTTCAGAGGCTTTAAAACAGCATGAGGGCTGTGTCACAGCTCAAGGCTGATGGTGTGTTTGTTGCATGCTCATTATGTGGGGATGCTTGTGCGTTCAAAGTCTGTTGAGGCAGAGCTTGGGACTGCAGAAGTGCAATCGGATCCACGTTACTAGCACAATCGGTCACAGAATCACAAGGTTGGAAAAGACCTTTAAGTTCATTGAGTCCACCCTTTCCCGTCCTATGCTGAACTATATCCCTGAGTACCTGACCTACCCTTTTTTTAAGCACATCTGGGGTTAGTGACTCAACCACCTCCCTGGGCAGCCTGTTCGAGGCCCCGACAACTCTTTCAGTGAAGAATTTTCTCTTAACATCTAATCTGAACCTGCCCTGACACAGCTTTGTGCCATTTCTCCTTGTCCTATCGCCTGTAACCTGGGCACATCATCTACTGAGCTGTGCCCCATCGCTATCCTAGATAATCAACAATCACAGCCCAAAACTCAGTCAGCAAACGTTAACAATTGTGGGCAGTAACAGTTCGGTGCTGGAGCTTACTTGGCAGCCCTGTTTTGTGCAGCGGGAAAGGGCTGATCAAAGGGACCACTGTGATGACATTTCCTAGTATGGGAGCTCATGTGATCCCATTTGTCAGTTTGATAAACTTTCTTTATGAAGACCATTTATTTACTGATGTCATTTTGAAGGCTGTCTCTGGACCTCTCTTAGAATCTGGAACAATTTTTGTATAAAGTCTCCAGATCAAAATGACATAAAATATTTTGATGTTAAAACTTCTAATGTATATTTCTTGACTGCTATTGTATTTTTATTAAAATGTCTGTGTTCATATGTATGTACAGGCATACCTATGTGCAGTGCATAGACATGTATGCGTATACACATGTGCACCCACATGTCTATGACATCATTAGAGCCGATTTCCCTACACTAAGTCATTGATTGCCAGTATAATGTTCGTAGCAAAAAGATACCTGAGACCAGATAGTGTCTGGTCTTGTTCGAGACTCAGTCATATGTGTTCATCTCTTGCATACTTGTATCAAATATTAGTGATATCAAAAATGAGTCATAAACAACTTGATGCTGAAAATTCAGAGGAAAGGACACTTTGCAATGACATGTCTCCAAGGAAGAGGAACAGGTTTTATTTCATATCTTTGCTTACACTGTCAGCTTTAAGTAGAGGTGATCCACCACCATTAGCAGTCCCAACAGCTTCATCCTTCCATCCCTCTAGAGCACTGTATATAAGTACTGCCTGGTCTGCTGGTACTTGCTGATCATCTTGTGTCTGTGCCATATGCCTTGAGGAGTCCTCAAAGCAGAACAGTCTCAGTTGGGACTTTCCCCAGTTTTCGATAATTCATTCAGCTTCTTTGTTATGCCCAGAAAGATTTTGCATATTAAATTTTCTTCCTTTTCTATTTTGCCATGTTCATGCCTCCTAAATCTTGTTAATAACCAAGCTACTTTTTCTCCAGGGCTTCTTAATGAAAATGTTTAGTAATGTCAGGGTCCACCCTGGAGGTATTCTGTGAACCCCTTTGTTCAGTCTGGTGTCCCTTGTCAGATGATGTCATCTGTTCTTCACCTGGTTCCTCACCCACTTTGCTGTTCCTTTGCTGGCATTGCAGTCCAGTGTTGGTTTTTATAATTAGATCCTCTGTAATTTTCTCACGAATTGCTAAATAGGACTTAAACCAGCAAAAGTTCTTGTCGTTTCAGCTACTTAATGGAAAAAAACACAATCTCATAAGTACAACAATATCCAGTCTTCCGTTGTGCTGTTTTTTTTCCCACTGACCCCTGCATGTATGTGGAAGAACCTCTTATTTTGTCGTACAGTCCATGTTAACATAAGTACCAGGGAAAATTCCATCGTATCCAAATGCTGCCACATCTGTTACGGTTTCCTTTTACTTCTTTAATGGACTCTGTGAGTCGTAATCACTGAAAGAACCCCAGTGTTGATTGCGGGGCTGGACAGTTTGGAGGGTTAAGAAGGAAGCCACGCAAGACCCCTCCCCGTGTAGTGTGGAACTAATGCTGCTGTCAGGAAAGATGGTGACCAACCATCTCGTGTTTCTAATGGAACTGGGTGTAAGCTTTCAGAAACTGATTGGATGCTAAAGCCTGAAGGCTGCAATTTAGATGTACTTTTATTTCACCTTTTTTTTTTGCTGTATGTGAAGTAGTTATTTTAGGTGCACAGTTTATTTCAGCCTATTTGACACAGACCGGCGCTGTGTTTTAACTAGGCCTGGTGACGCAGGAGAAAGGAAACCAGGCTCCAGTAGGTACCAGGGCTGGCGTGCAGTGAGCGTTCAGCGTAGCAGCTCTGGCTCTGTGAGCTCCTTTGCCACAGGGGTCTCTGCCTTCAGAATCTGATGGCCAACCCGGTGCGCTGCAACCACCCTGCTTTCACATAGGAGCATGTGAGGTGTGTAAAACACTCTGTTACACTTCAGCCCTGGAGCCATCGTAGCCTGGACAGCACTTGGGTACATAACCATCCCTAAAGCTGAGCTGTGCCCTCCTTTTGGAAATAGAAATTGCTGCACGTAGGAGACACGATGGAGAATACGTACAGTCTATACAGTCTTCCAGCAGTAGATTGAGACCAGTGGCACTTCCCCGAAAAAATAAATTACCCGAAATTTGCAGCACATTCATATTCAATTTCATCACAGCAGATGCTCATTAGTATGTTGTTATTAATTGGTATTCACTTTAGGTTTTGTTTAAAATGAAGATAATAATTAGGTTTTAATTACTGCATCTTTCTAAGGGGGGGAGGGGAGGAAATGCCTCTCAAAGCACTGAAATGTTTCCTGTACGCTTTGCTCCGTTGCATCTGAGCCTTGAAAGAGTCTCCGAGACATGTTTTGCTGCCAAGAGACTTCTTTTTCTATTTCCTTTTCTTTCTTTCCTGTTTTTAAAGTATTAAGAGGTAGTTCTAAAGGATTTTTCTGATGGACATAATGAATCATATCACAGTAGTAAGAGCCACTGTTCTTCCTAATCAAATTACCAAAAAGACTTTTCACAAAAGTAACTCTCTCAAGCAGCTGATTAATGAAGTGGTGCCACTGTTTTGTATTATAATTAATTGAAGTAATACAAATAACTTCTGTAGCCTGTGGAAATTATCTCCTTTGCAAAGCAGTCTAACAGAGTTAGCAGAATAGAAAGGGGAGGTTTTATGTGTTTGGTGGGGTATTTTTTTTTAAGTTTCTTGTTGCCTTCGTCACCCATAAAACCATAGGTGACATGATGGAAGACAGTAAATGCAAAGGAATACAAAATAACACCACTCCAGAGAGGGCTTGGAGAAATGGGAGTGTGTCAGGTGCAGAAGAAAGCAAAAAGGGCAGAAAAATGAGAAAATAGAAAAGATTTAAAGGGTCGTGAATATGGTGGGGCTATGGAGAAGTATGGGAACTTAAGGAATGCCAAAGAGTAAATAAGACTTCAGCCTACAGTAGAGGAATAGGAGTAATCTAAAAAGCATTGACCATCACATCTTACTGTGGTTAATACAGGAACTCACAGCAGTTCAGAGAAAATGAATCTAAGTGGGAGCATTTATTTTTCTGGCCTGCTCAAATGTATACTTACGAGACAGGGAGGCTTTACATGCTGCTTAAAAGGTGCTTAGTAGAATAACACCATACCTAGGTAAGTAAAACATCAGAATTAGAACCATTAGTTCAGTCTTATGGTACCTTGCTGTTGTGAATTTCCATCAATTTTTCCTTCTGTTTATTTTCCTCCTTTTCCTTTCCTCAGATCTTTCTTTCCTGGGTTCTGTAGGTCACCAAGCTGCTGCCCTTGGCTACTGAATGGATTGTAAAGGTTGGCGTGTTTGGCACTCACGCACCCTCTGAACAGAATGGAGGAGAATGAGGCATCCCAATTGAAGTTCCTTGGGATGTAATCTAAACCAGGCAGCACTCAGGGAGGGGTCTTCTAATTTCAACACCTAAATGCAGCTGCCACCAACCTTCCTTCCACAGCAGAAACACTGGTGAGAGATCGAGCATCTTAAGTTCTCCTCACCTGCTGTGTTTAGGGTAGAAAGATGCTTGCCAACAGTTAAATCTTTCCAGGACCTCTTAGTTTCAGAGAGTTGAGCTTTGGCATTTCTAAGAAAGCAGAGGAGAGGGGGACACTGGTAATCTTTCCACCCTCTCTGTGCAAGATGAGGAGAGCCAAGTTCAGTTCTCTGTTCTTACCTGAAGGGTTGCAAACCCGTGTCTGCTTCTTCTGGGAGAATGTGTGGACTACACTCTTAAGGAGCGAGGTAGTTGGGATGAATTTCTGCTTTTAATTTTGCTTTGATGTGGTGAAAAATAATGCATTGCTCTCTGCTGGGCCAGAGAGAAGTGGAGTGAGTACACAAAGCAGCCTTCTCTGGAACTGAGATTTTAGGCCTTTGTGAGACACCAGAAGAGATAGTGCTACCCTTGGTACCCTTCAGTCCAGTGTCTTGTTCAAGTAACACCTGCTTTAGAGACAAAAGAAATACTAAACTAGTCATTGCAGTCAAGCCAGGTTGGATGGACATGGGCATGTGCAGAGGCACAGCCTGACCTTCAGGAGCTCCAGAAATACACCCTGGAGTCTCCTTTCCCAATGTATGCCCTAGTGAGCGTTCCTGGGTGTGTGTGGGGGCTGAGTGAGGTTATTCACCTGAGAATTTTGTACCCTTGCTCTTTGCCTAGCCATGGGCAAATTGGCTTTGCCAGTCTTCCTAATTCGCCAGTTCTGTTACAAAGACACCGTGAGTTTCTTGTTACTTAATCTGTATAATCTTAAATTCATCCTGGGAAGGCAGGTTGAAGATTTGCAGTTGGCCCTCTGATGCTACAGGAAACAGCTGTATTAAACTTAGGTTCCTTTAAATTAATATTTTGTTGGCCAAGCACACTGTATTTTTTTATTACATCTGTTATTTTTATATTAAAGCTTAATTTTTCTGTCAGAGGGAATAACTGTGCTGAATGCAAACTATATACCTTTGGTCCCTTCATCTGTTTATTGCTCTTTTAAATGCAATTTAAAAGAAAAAACCAAACATAACATTTGGTTGCATGGAAATAACAAAGTGTTCTTACCCTGAATGGAAGCTGTGAATAAGCAGACTGACCTGCTGAAGTAATTTCTTAATGAAATAAAGAAATCAAAGATCATGGAAAGAGAACAACTTCACAATAGAGTTTTTATTTTCACCATTTTAATTTCACTATTCAGTCTTTCATGGGAAGAAAGAGTGCATAAATGATGCTACAAATTTAGCCCAAGTTCTTAGCATAATGTTAGGGGTGTCAGGCTTTCCTGACACACACAAAAAAAAATCACCATTGGAAGAAGTTTGAAGCTTCAGGGATTGGGCATTTTTCTCTTTTTTAAACCTCCAGGTTTATCAGAAACTAAGGCACTATAAGAAGTGACAATATAAGTCATTCCTAAAGTCCTTTTAAATTTAAGGTACCCCTTCCTTGGATTCATAAGTATGCCATAATATTCGTATTTAATTGCATGGAAACCTTCAGGCCTTTTTGTTTTCCACCAATTACTAATTGTAAGATGTAGCAGGGAGCTAAGGGGAAGGAGCCACCAGCACATTACCAGTTAAAAAAAATTTATGTGTGTGTGTATATATATATATCTGTCTATGTGTGCATGTATACATTTTTACATACTGATTTTTGTATTTTCTTTATCCATTTAAGCAGTGACTTTCAATTAGCCTGCCTACTAATATCAGGTCACTAAACTCTATAGCTGATGCTTTATTCTTTCGTGTGGGTTGTCATTCGTTTGCTTCAGTTGGCTGGCAAAGGTTGTTGTATATCCATTACCAGCAACACAGCACTTTGCATTTCTGAATTGACAAGCAGCTATATTGACCTAGCGCTTATTATGGGTCAACAGCTGCGTTAACCGACGGAAGGACTGAGGGGCAATTAAAATGAATTGGCAAAAATATATCTTCCTAATTTACTCCAATTTGTTATTTATGCTAACATTGTATGGCTTCTATGGTGACACTAAACAGAATGGACCCAATAATGGCAATTAACATAAAAATATAATGGCTAATCAAATTGACAGCAACTGTTTCTCATCATCTCGACATACAATACATTATCAAAACAAACTATTATGAAGGAGGTAATTTCAGTGTTCTATTCAACCTGCTTCATGTGTGCAGTCAGGGAGATGTGTACCAGCAATTACAGCTGAATCTAAAAAACTAAACAAATAACTTAATCGCTGTCGTCCTCCTTTTTTCTTCTTCAGGAAGCAGTAATCAGGATTTACTAAAAATAACTGGTGTATAATAGTATAATGATGATGCATATCGTAGAATAGCTAATAAGGAATAAAATAAGCTTCTGTGTGGCTTTTTTTAAAATAGGTTCACACGAAGTGGAAAAAAGTATACTGTTAAAATATACAAAAAATAACCAAGCAGTAGTAATAGTTGTCAAATGTCTCAACATGAGTTGCTTAGTAGTTATAGATACATTATAACATGTCAGGGGAAGTGTAAAATTAGCTGAATTTAGTAACAAAACTTGGCTTGATTGAGCAGAAGAGTGAAAAGCCAAGTTAAAACAGAATTCCAATAAGCGGAAATAGTTTACCAGTTGCTTTTCTACTGCATTTTCGGGATCATTCCTTCTGGTATACTGAGTCATGGTTTCATATTGGCCTAACCAACATTCACTGTTGGTTTTATAGCTCATCAAGAAACCTTTCAGGGGTTCCTACACATGCACGTGTGTACTAACTGCATTGAGATGGACGCTACTCCCACGCTTGCCGTTACAGTTAAGTTCGTCCTTAATGAGGGCTTTTGTACTGCACAACTGTTCAAACCATTGTCGGCCAATATCTGAACTCCCAGTGTCCTGAACAGTGGGGGCTGGAATGTGGTTTTAATGAGTGAGAAGTTAATCAAGAAGATTAACTTGAAAGCACTTGGTGGTAGCGTGGGCAAGGTGGATCCCATGTCAGTTCCAGCAATGGCGGCAGTGATGTGGGCGCATACAGGCGCGTACTTCTGAACCAGCGGAGCAGCGTGGAGGCTTGACATCACTGCCATTCAGAGCATTTAATTGAGTATCACACCCCATGTGTGCCCACCTGCACATTTTTGAACTGAGCATGTGATTGCTGACATGGAGTAGCCTTCACAGATGTGTAGAGCGAGGTGATGGCGTAGCTGCAAAGGTATATATGCACCTGTTTGTATTTGAATGGCATGTTCACAGTTCATGGAACCACAGCTGCATGTGTGTGGGAAGGGAAGGAGTACAGCCAAACACCTGTATTCACCAAAAGTATACCTTAACTCTTCCTTTTTTGAGATGGTTGCATTGGACAGTATACCGGAGCACAAAGATATGTCTTTGTTTCATCATTCTTATGACTTTTAATTTTGTTGCTGAAGCATCATTGTGATATGTGTATCTGTAAGAATGGATAAATGCAATTTATATTTCTGTAAGAAATTCTAAGTTTTGTATGATTCACATATACTTACGAGAGAAAGTATAGAGGTGTAGTAAAGAGATTTTGCAGCATAATAATAATAGTAGCAGCAGTAGTAGTTCCAAAATCTTACGTGAATGGAATATATAAATGGTTGGGAAAAAAAGACAACAGAAATCATCACCTTTTGATAGTGGACATAGAAATGGGTGCAAGAGATGCACTTCTAAGTTGAGTTTTTAATTACTATCTTCTTATGTTACAGTATTCTGATAAGGCCCTGTACACTCAGCTCTGCTTTTACCGCTACATTTTTGATCTGGACTATGCAGAGAAAACAATTACTGAAGAAGAAAAAGGTAAGTTTAACTTTTTATTTAACTATGTTTTAATAGCAGCTTGTACCTACACATTTGTACTCTTCACATCCAAACTATGATGCTGTCATCTAGACCAGAAAACAGATGAAAGTGTGAATTTAGGTGTCTTCTGTAAGGAATGTGTTGTGTTGGAGTTTACCCACTTTAGGGATATATATGTGTCCTTTCTTTTGAAGCAACAGTGCTTTGGAAAGAGTGCTTTCCTTTCATGTCACACCATTACATCTCCTTGCTTCAAGTTTGAAGCTTCAGTAAATACATTGATTAGAGTATATGTATACAGCATCTAAAAGAAAAGCCATTTAAAACTTATGTTCAGCTATTAATATTGAAAAGATGCTTTTTATCAGGGAGAAAATGATGGCATAAGAAAAGCAGTAACACTAATTGTCTACAAAGCTCTCTTGAAATACACAGATTAAGGTAGTGTTAAGAAGATTTTTTTTTTTCCTTCTCTTTTTCCAATTACCATTAACATTTCTGAACTAAAACATTTCTAAGCTGTAATGGATCCACGGGCTTTGTGCAGCGAAGCCGCTCTCAAGCGGAAGGAAGGGCACTTCTGAAGGTGGGCTAATGCTCAGCCAACTTGGGGTTCTGAATAAAGCTGAATTTGGGTTTCACTGCCCACCTGTGCTGCCCACAGAGGGCACTTCCACCCCGTCCTCCCTGCGGTTCTGGTGGTGCCTGTGGAGGAAAGGTGCCACAGCTGGACGCTGCTCTTCTGGTGCCTGCTCTGCTGTGACAGGCTGCCCTGCCAGCCCTGCGTCGCCAGCTAGGCTGACGGAAGGAGAGTGAGCAAACCTCAGTCTTTCTAAAGTTACTTTGATGACCCTTACAGGAAGGGCAAAAGGGTGTAACCTCTTAGCTAAAAAATACTCAAATAAGTCTGGTTTTGGCCTGTTGTACTTATGCTGCTTCTTTGAGAGGTTCTTTTCTTTTATGAACCCCGCAAAGATGGTGGACTCACTATGATGATTGCACTTCAGAAGGGCTCTGTACATCAGAGGAGGTCATGATGCAGAGCCATCTCAGTCTAATGCAGCTTTGTAGATGTACTGAAGGACTGTTACATGTTTCTGCTAGCTGAAACCTAATTACGTGTAGATCGCTTGCTTTGTATTAGGATATAAGAGTAGAAGAAGCTTCTCTGGTGACCCCCTGCTACTGCAGACCACCACATCTTAAGACCTCCAAGTTTATGGCACTTCATTTGGAAATCTGTAGGTGGTTCTTCCCTTTTCACTGATGTTCAAGGTGTGCTTCAGACTCTAGATCTGTGATGACTGGAAATTCACTATCATTTTCCCATTCTGACTTGTTTGTGGCTGATTTATGTCAATTCAGTAAGTGTTTGTTTATTTCCCTTCCCTGGCGTTCTCCACTGTGCTTTCAGAAACAGTGGTAACATCTCATGCTCTGTTTTAAACTGAGGTCAGAGACACTCTTAGCTTTCTTTAGGAAGAACTGGTCTGTGCAACATGATCCTTCCTCTTACCACCTTTGTTTGCAGTCTTTTTTAGGTTGAAGTAAAGATATTTAGGTATGAGAAACTAGAAATTATGTGATATTTTAGATGGTCTCTGTCCAGTGTCTTGTACGCTGGATCTGTAGGTTTGCTGGAAGTACCTCTGCTGATGCTTGCTTTGGTCACCTGTGCTCTGTTCATAGCTGTATCATATGATTAACTTGTAGTTATGTAATGATAGGAATCTTGAGGTTTGAGGGGGGAGGTTTCCCTCCTGTCATTTTGGAATCATGAGTTCGTATCTCAGGTTCATGGCATTTTGTTTTACTTTAATTTGCCCTGTTTCATTCATTTTTGACTGCTTAATCTCATTTGTAATTTTAGACTTCAAGTTTAATGAATCATCTCTGACAAATAGTTTGGTTCTTTCCCACCTTCAACCTTAATCAGAAAATCAGACCCTCACTGCTAATTGCAGAAGTTCAATAAAATCAGTTTCCAGATTAATTCTCAAGGAATTGTAAGAACGGTGCTAGGCCCTCCTGTTCCTTTGGACAGTTTACCTTCTGGCATGATGTATTTTTCTCTTTTACTTAGCTATTTACAAGTTATTGTATAGTCTTCTTCAACCAGCCACTGATTTTCATCTTGGTGCTGCAGCAGACGTTAAGGCCAGATAAATTAGGTCTCTCAGTTTTCCTTTGAAGACAGGTTCTCTTCAGAGAGACCAACTCAGTGACTCTGGTAAACCTATGTACGATTCTGTCCCAATTTTCAGGTGTCTTTTGGGAGGAAGACATCTTTCTATTGCTCTAATATACCTGCAGAACTTGAGAATGACTGCCTGTGGCTATTTGGATCACCTTTTTATGGTGACCCAACAGAACCAGTGTTCTGTTTTCTAGCAGAATATGTTACTGATTTGATAAGACTTCATATCAAGCTCTCTAGGATTGAAATAATTTTCATGTGCCAATTTTGTTGTAGTCTTCATAGCATGAAACTCATGTTTATGTTCCCCTAGAAGCCAAAAAAAATGTTGTTTCCTTGCCATCATTCACAAGCCCTCCTGTCCTTTGACCTGTGATCAGCATCATTGGTTTTATCAAAAATGGTGGCAAAATTGTAATGCAGGTTTTGTACATCTTTGGTATTTTCAGTCTCCTCATGCATTTTCATGCAACCAAACCAATTATTTACTGTTGTCTTAAGTTTGGTTTGGAGAGGCTTTTTTGGGACGTTGTTTTTCAAACACTAAATTGCGTGGACTTTTGACAGCTTTTATTGCTGTTTTTCTTGAATTTTTAAGACCAATTCTTCTTTCTTTTAGATTCTGTTTATTCTTAATAGCAGCTTTAGGTGTTTTTCATCTTGGAGTGTTCTTCTATAAAAAGAAAGAATTTTCAGTGGCTGGAGATTCAAGACATAAATATGTTTTCCACCGTAGTTTGAAAGAATTCGTGTCTTCTCTCATTCAGAAGCTTGAGATTTTGCTACTAGTTCACTTGCATTTTCTATACTTGCCTCTTCAAAATACAGAACCTTAATTACAGAACAGGTTTTGTTTGTTCAGCTATTTGTATTGAAGGTCCATAATATTTATTGAAATGGAATCTAAAATAGTAATTGTGAAATCAGTGGGAGATCAAAAAGACATCCAAACTGCTCCCTTCCTGTGAAAGAGGATCAATACCATAGCCTGCTTTTTAAAGATAGGCTAAATTTAAAAATCCTCTTGTGATGCAGCTTCTGCAACTTGCCAAGTTTTACAACCAGTTTTGTCTGGTGCTTCACTGTGCTTGCCAGAGAGAGCTCTTCTTTATATCTAAGATGAATTTTGCTTTTTTGAAGCTTATTCAGTGTATGATGGGTGATAGACTTTTCTCTTGGAGAGGTTTACATAGTTAAAACCTGTATGCTATCTGCCAAGGCTCTTTCAACTACTAACCCAATTTATATATTTAATTTTTTTGGAGGAACAGGGGGACAGTTTTCCATTTCCCTACATCTTGGGTTTGTTTGGTGGCTTTTTTTACAGACCTTCAACAGGTCAGATCAGTATATAGCAGAAGGATTAATTAACATGCTTTTCAGACCAGTCTTCTGTTTACGTATACCAGTATGGTGTTTATAATATTTGGAACATTGTTCACTCATTTTATTTGTGATCTTCTGTGATCATTATATACTGTTGTTGGTCCATCTCTTCCCAATAAGAATCAAAAAAAAGCTGATTGTTTTGCATGATGTTTTTGTGTTTGTTGGTGAATTTAGCTGTCAATTATACCATCCAGGAATACCTGGATTATATAGTTATGGGTCTTGAGTCCTATTATTAATTTATCCTCCAAACAAATGTTTCCATTCATCTGGAAGTTTCAGGTCTGTTATGATGATACAGCTTAATATGTTAATATTGTGATACAGTGCAAGGTTCTTCGTTGTCACGCTGCCCAAAGTGAAGTTCTGACATTCCTTTGCTGCCGTTCTAAATTAGGAACTGTTGCACAGTTATATCGGGTCAAAAAACAATTTAATTTTCAATTAAGTGCTCCATTGTGACTAGTAACATACTCAGAATGTTCTCAGCACTTTCTTACACTTAGCTTTTTCAGACCTAGGTTGTGGGGTTAATCAGACACTGCTGTTAGGTGAACAGTCAGAGCAGTGAGAAGCAGTAGAAGGAGCAAAGTAGGAGCATCCTCTGTTTGTTTGGATGAGAAAAGGATGGGTAAACTACCTGTGAGTTTAAACGTGTGATGATTAAATGAGTATGCTCGCTCTGTACGCCTTAACTTCAGAAATGGAAACCAGTGTATTTTTATGGCTGTGTCATCAGGAGATCAAAATAGAGTGTAGTAATCTTTGTATCATTATTCCATTCAAATATTGGTATTGTTAAATATTCAAAGATATTACTGTTTTCATTTTGCTTCTACAGTAAAATGAAAACCTTTAAAAATGAAGAGAAATGGAGCCCACAGAACATCGGTACAGCTACTCTGCATCACGCAGTTGTCTCTAGTTCAGTTCCCCCTCCTGGCATCCAGTAGAAGATAAGGATGCCACAGTCTCCTTACTCACAATTATTGCAGTATTATTGCATTAATCTCTCTGAGGCTGTTCATGGGGCTGCAGGTCTTCTAGAGACATTGGATCCTGGTCATGGGATTTTCTGCTTTTCCATGCTCTAGAGCGGGGCTGAAAGCCACCACCTTGCCAGCATCCCATTTCTGAGAGAGGGAAGGTCACAAATGTTCTTTGCAAGGCATTTCAGTACTTCAGGGACAGAAATTGCATAGATATGTTGCTGTGATATATTCTTTCAGCGTGTTTTCAAAGTGTTGAGCAGATGATTGTTGGATTCTGAAAAGTTTGGGCATATCCACTGAATGGTGGGGTAAGCAGAAGAAAGTGAGGATTCAAGGAGGATGGCTTTGGGAAAAGTAGTTAAATGTTCCTGTCTTTTTAGGAAGACCTACCTCTTCAAAGGTGTAGGAAGACATACATGCTGCTGTTCTGCAGAAATAGAATGTAATGGTTTTGATCATGTACTTCTGGACTGTGCATTTTTAAAACCAAAGGCCTATTCATAGAGTATTTTCACACTTTTATTACAGCTCTGTGTGTGCCTCACTCCACTCTTCCATGCAAACACCGAAAGTGCCTGGTTTACTTTATGGATGAATAAACTGCAGAATTATGTAGGGAAAAATAGAACTCTTCTAGGCTGCTTGACCCAGTCATGAAAAGAATAAATTTCAGCTCTGAATATTTGTGAAACCAATCATTTTAGTGTTGGGCGTTTCTCCCCAGTACGTTCATAGCTTGGTGTGCCAAGTAGCCACTTCAAGTGATTTTAATTCTTTTTTTTTTTTAATGGAAGATTTTTTGTAAGTCTTTGAAAGGAGACAGTTTATGGTGGGCATGTCAGCAGAGCTGCTTTTCAGTGTGGTTTAGTGTCTTCTAGTGTATTCCTGTCGGCTGGTGACGGTGGTGAGAGTGACTGCCGTTAGGGTTGAAAGGTGGTTGTTCCTGCTCTGAGATGCAGCGTGGAGGTTCAGTCAGATACAGGGAGGAGAGCAGGTGTGGGATGGAGCTGGAAGGGTTGCACTGTACATGAAACTAGCCAAAGGAAATGGAGACTTCTGGCATGGATTTGACAACATTTTTATCAACGTGTAGGTAGGAAGGCTACAAAAAAGTACTTGTTGCAATAAATAATAAAGAGGCTATCATTATCCACATGGCTTTCCTGGGGAGGATAAGGAGAAACCATATAAATAACCTGTGTGCATATGTGCATGTGCATTTATTTTTAAGATGGCAGTGGCTGAAACTTGGCAGGTCTTTTTGTAAGAGTACAGGCCGATAAACAAAGCGTTTCTGTTGGCGTCACATCTCCCGGCGCTATCGCTGAGACTTCAGTTCACTGTAGCGATCTTTGCATCCCACCAAACAAATGCTCCTCTGCACATTTGCTGTCAAGTACTTTGTCTTCCAATCATGTTGTTTTGAAGAGATTGTAAAATAATAATTTTCAAGAATTTAATCTTTGAGTATATCTTCAAAAGCACTTGTTCATTTTTCCTTAATGTGTTGTTTTGAAGAGGAAGATTTCTGAACAATTTTTTTTTTTAAATTTGAGTCACCGTTTCTTGAGTATTTTTAAATCTCACTAACTTTTTTGAAAGCAAAATCTGTTGGAAATTATGCACTGTAGGTTTTTTGACCCTTTCAAAGTAATGTATGGGCAGTTAGCTGATCTTCAGGTTTTAAGTTATCCTCCCATAATGATCATACCTTTTTTTATTGCCAGTTGGACATACTTAATGTCTAAGTGTAGCTTTTTCTCCATTCTATATCTGCTTACTTGGTCTTTTGGTTAGACCTACAAAAATCCAAGTAAATCTCATTACGCTGTACCTTTCTATAGCCCTTTCTGTACGTACAGAGCCTAATGGGCTGCAACACCTCTCTTGGAGCTACGAATTGTTATTTTCTCTGCTTGTGAATGGAAATAATGAGTTAAAACAGTTACGATAAGCCCACAATGTGGGAAATCTGTGACATGTGACAGGAGTGCATTTGTGGTGGCTTGTACCACTAATAAAGTGGTTTTGACCGATGAAGGCTTTTTTTTCCGTGCACGTTGTATTGATGTTGCAGGTGGGATGAAGTAGTAGCTTAACTAACTTCTGGCTCCTCGTGAACTGGAGCGGTTATGGGACCTCTTGAAATAAATATCCTGCTGTTACTCATAGATAATTTTTTTCCCCCATACATATGGGGGGGGGGGGAATTAATAGAAATATCTTCTCCTTTGCCCTTCAGGATTTCTTTTTCCTACGTAGGTGTATCAGTACATGCCAACTTGTTATGACCCATGCAATGGTGTATAGTCTATCACCTGTCTTCTTTACCAGCTCTCTTCTGAGTTTCTCTAAACAGAGAATACTTTATAGCTCTTTTTTCTTCACTGTTTCTTTTTTATCTGCAACTCTCTGACATTTTCTCTATAAGACCATTGTCTTTCTGGTTCCATCTCTGTTGATAAAGTTTGGGGTTGTTTTTTGATGGGGGGCAGTTCTGTTACTGTTAAATGCAAGTCATAAGTGACAGGGCTCCTTTTAATGACTGCTGCTTCTCACAGCAGTAAGCTCTTTTCTCTAGTGGAAAGTGCAAGACTAGCATGTTTTTCCCTTTAGAAGACCCCTAAGTTTGATGGATCTGGTGGTGTGCTAAAAAAAAAAATTTAAAAAAAAATCCTGTCTTTTCAATACCAGAATTCTGACATCAGTGCTATTTTTTTAAAATTATTTTAGTAGAAATTGGAAATACAAATATAAACAATTTAACTCTGTGTAATCCGTTCAGTATACATGTGTCTAGACATCAGGAGGATAATGTAAAGCTAAGGCTTTAAAGAGATTTAAAAAAAGATACAATTATCTGTATGATTTTTAAGTCTCATAAGAAATGTATTTTAGAACTTGCCAGTGATGGCTCATAATCACTTTGATATTTTGAGGAAAATGGTAGCTTTAAACAGATGATACAGAATTTATTTTTAAAAATGTATTGTGCTTATACAGTTGATGGCTTTTATTTCCATAATGTTTTTTACTACATAATTATACATCTTAATTACGTAATTACCGTCATAATTATTATGTAATTACATGTAGTTCCACTAATTACAAAATCAGGAAGTGTAATTATCTACTAAAAACTTTCTGAAATCTTATTTGTTCACTAGAGATTATTTAAAAGACCAGTGACCTACTGAAGATGGTGTGCGGTGGTGCACAGAACACCAGCTCTCCTTTTGCCTCTCTTCATGGCCAGAGCGGTTGGAGGGGCTTGTGGAAGGACTCACATGTCTTTAATTACCATTTCCCTTGAAATCAGGTTGGAAACCTTGACTGTATTGCCTGCAAATTTGGAGCCTCTTGAATTTTGGCATTGATGCTTCGTATCTTAAATTTAGAAGATTTGGTAGCTGAACTTCCAGAAAGTTGGGTAGTTTCAGTTAACAGTTTTCTCACTTCATTTTTTCTTTGTGGGCTGAGAGTATCTGGTCCAGGTGCCTGGTGTCACCTATAAAGGTGCTTGGGAAAGGATTGTTTATGGCCGCCTGCCTGTATGTTGAGTGAAACTTTACCCCTCCACAAAGGATTGGGGGGGATGCAGCTGGTTTCTGCTGGGCCAAAGATTTCTTTTATTGAGCAAAACTGCTCCTTTAAAAATGTATTTTCCCATGTCGATATATCTTTGTGTCTGTGTGCTGGTTTGGTACTTACCCTTGCACAGACTCAGTTTGAAACTAAAACCAGTTTACTCTGTGTCAGAAACATTGGATATTCAGAACATCTTAGGGGTTTGTTTATTTTTTTGTCCTGATACTTTATTAAAACTGGGCTTGTAGAAACTCTATTTTCTGCATATTAAATAGGTCATGTGCTACTTCTGGTGAGCTGAATGAAGATAGGAGTGTAATGTGTTAGAATCAGTGATTTTTTTTTTTTTTTCATTCTGGAGCACTGTGATGTAGCAAGATGACATCAGAAGTACAAGGCTTTCTCTCACACCGTGGCAGCAAGCAGGCTTTTATTAAGTCAGAGTAGTAAAGCAAGCCACCAAAGGGAAAATGGAAAACAGAATTCATGTGAGAGAGGTGATGCACAAAAAGAAAGTGATCACAAGAAAATTGTCATCTCTGTGTCAGAAGGGGAATGGTGATATAGAAAAATGAAGCAAACAGGTTATTGTAATATTGAAATTTCTGTGGAACAGCTCAAAATTTAATACTGTGCTGCACTTGTATTCATGCATAATTTTTCACAGAATTACAAGGTTGGAAAAGACCTTTAAGATCATTGAGTCCAACCGTTCCTGTCCTATGCCAAACCATATCCTCTCGAAGTACCGCATCTACCTGTCTTTTAGACACGTCCAGGGTCGGTGACTCAACCCCCTCCCTGGGCAGCCTGTTCCACATCCTGACAACTCTTTCAGTGAAAATTTTTTTCCTAACATCTAATCTGAACCTGCCCTGGCGCAGCTTAATGCTTTCTGTGCTTATGATGTAAGGCAATTGGTTTACTTTTTGCTGGTTTGGGGTTTTTTTTTACTGTATTGTACTGAATTTGGCCTGGGTCTGCAGGCAACGTGAATCTGTCATCTTCTCAATGTTAAATGTAATTACCTCAACGTGCATCTGCTAAGCATACAAGTGCTAAGGAGAGAATTTGCCTCCAAACCAGTTTGAATTACATTGGCCTTTAAAAGAAACACATAGAGTCATTATTTGTGAACACAGCTTCTGAAAAGAGGATCTTTATTTGATCTCCAAGATTGAAATTAATGCTGCAAATAAAATTATTTTAATTATTACACTTATTGGGGTATAACGACTGCACAGGAGGTATTTCTTTTCAAACATCATTCTATATCTGCAACAAACAAAGGATTTGTACTGAAGACGTGATGAAAATAGAGTCAGTTGTGCTCTTTTCTGAAAGAAGTGGATGGACATAAATTCTTCTCTTTATTAAGGACTAGAAGGCCACGTAGAGAATAGTGTAATGGAAAATACTTGGTTTATTCCATAGGGGACACAAAAATGGTACAGGATACACGTATAAAAATGCAGCACAAGACAGATAACTGTCGAGATGCAGCTGAAATTTGGTTTATTAAATCAAAAAATACTTCCCTTCATGAAGGAGTATCGCTTTTTTTGTCATCACTCCATCAGAAAAATGAGGTGATGTCAGCCAATCTGGACTGATCTGTTACAGGGGAAGTGGGGAATTGAGCACTTGGAGCCATGGGTGCTGCTGCCAAGGAAATAGGGTGTAGGAGAGTACACATTTGTTCAGCGTACGTGTTTCAGGAGGGCGTGTGTGAGCATGAGCACTACCTCTTTGCCTCTCAAGCCGTGCTCCGGCCTGCACAGCTCTCGTCCCCCTCTCAGCAAAGCCACGCTTGCTCCATCACAGAGGGTGGTTCTAGGGGATGCAGTGAAAGAGAACTCCAGTTTGTTAGCTTGTTTTTCATTACCTGGAGGATCATCCCCTCACAGCTATCCAACTGCTGGATGTCAGGCTGGGGTAGTCCTGCATTGTTCTGTTGACACCAAAGGAGTCTTCTGTGACAGGCCAAACCGTGGCCAAGCCTTGGAGAAAAAACAGGGCAGGACATTCTTCTGGCCTGGCCTGGCCCTCTTCTCCTTCTGGCCTGGCTTGCCCTCTTCTGTGAGGGGGCTCAGGTGGATGAGAAGGGGCAGCTGGTCGGGTTAGGGAGCTCAGTCTTTGTTTTTATATAGCAAGAAGGAGTTTGGAAGAAGTTGATTTGATCCTGCCAGGATTGCAACTGTCAAATGCATATCAAAATGTTTTCCTATCTTATATTATTTAACTCAGAATATAATAATGTAATTATTTTGACATGAAAACGTTACATAGTGTGGTGTTTCCACTTATCTTTAAATAGACATTTTTCACTTTGTGAGAGATGCATGCAGTAAGACAAAACAAAAAATGAATAAAAAGGAGTGAGTGACAGCCTAAGCTAGTTTATTTAGATGATAAAAACAAATAATATTTGACGTTAATAGAATTTTTACAGACTTGGAATTAAAGCATTTAGCCACTTATGGCATTGTTTTATGTTTCTGGTGTAACTATATGTTGCCTAAACATCCAGCAGAACCCACCAGTGGCGTGTTTGTCAGATGAATATTTTTCTTAGAAATTGTGCTACTTACTTGGTAGGGGTGAAGGAGCATTTAAGGAAAATATTTATGGATTTGTACTCTTGTTATACTGTTCATGTATCACATACATGCGTGGTCACCTTAAACTAGCCCTCTTTCAATTTTTATTTATTTATCTATTTATTGCTAGAGCTGAGCCTTTAGTTTCAAACATCCTTAATGAAAAAGGGTAAGTGGTGAGTGACTAAAACAAATAGATAGCATGCTTACTAAGAGCGTTAGCTACTGTGCCTTTAAACAGTTATGATCAACTATAGTATTGAAGACCTTGATGTGGAAAACTTCTATGGTTTCATACTTCCCATTTTGTGTTATACAGGAATCAGTGGATTTGAAATTGATCATGCATGCAATTTCATGATAGCTTGACACAAGCTTAAATTGCTTCAAATATTACATAATTTAGGAAGTCAAAAGTGTAGCTTATTTGTTGGAAACAAGTATGTCCATAATTTTGCAAAAGCAACAGATGCTGGGACATAAAATACATGCATTCACTGAAGCACAAATGCTGCAACTCTTCTAGTAGTTGCTTTTAGAGAGAAATAAATAAAGAAGAAGAGATTCTTATCTGGAGGTTTAATTTTAAAATCTGGATGCAAGTTTAAAAGCAGTGTTCCCTTTTGTTCCATTTCTGGTCTCCAAAGATTTATCAGCTGTTTCCCAGTTTAAACCATATTTGAGATACCACAGTGATGCAAGCAACCATGAAGGGGATGTGGTTATGAATACACAGCAGAAAGCAGTTTCTCAGTGTTTCCAGGAAAGGGTATGATGTTATTCAGAAATTACACTGCAGAGTACATGCCTTTTTGAACTTCTGAATAGGATCTGAAGTCTCTGCTTCGTTTTGATGTTATCAGGCTGCAGTGGCAGATTTTAAATGAGAGGTATCCAGTCAGGAATTCCTCTTTAGACAAAACATGCATTTTCTTTCAGTATTTAGTCTATTAATGTAGCAGCAGGCCCGGGTTTTCCAGTAAGTGACAAAAAGGATTCTTTTTGTTCTACCATGCCATTTGACACTTGCCATTTTCGATACATACGTGTATTCTTGATGCATACGAGACCCATAGGGTGTAGGCAACCACACATGCTTTGCTTTAAGCGGTCTCCCCAGCACCCACTTTTGCCTTTGGCATCTGTGGCTCTTGAGGCACCTCTGTCGTGGCTGGCTTGCTGCTCTCATCACTTCTCCATTTCCAGGTATCTCCGCTGCCCTGGCAAAAGGCACTCATTCACACTCATCTAGATCCTGGATTTGTTCGGCTCTTCCAACAGGAAGATGTGTTTCAGAAAGGGAAGGTAGTTTAAGTTATGGCAGTTCAAGTTACAGCAGCCACTGTAAAATATTTGCCCTCAACTCTGGTGTGGTGTGCAATTTGTGTGGTATAAGAGAGAGGGTTTGACAGCAGCGGCTCATCGTCTGCAGTCCCAGTGCATCGCTGCATTCTGCTTTTCCTTCTCTCAGTTCTACTGACTGCTTTTTAAGGGGGAAATGTGATCATCAGGGGCGTTTGAGGGTGGGTTTGGTTTTGAGAAATGATAGGCATGCTAGGTGTTCAGCAGCCTTCATTTTCACTTTCTTTTTTTATAATTTCTTTTAAATAGCCATACTGTTTGGAGATCCTTTGGAAAGAAATAGCTTTCCATTGGCATCCACTGTCACCTGCTGCACATTGTAGACTCACGTCCTTCCAGGGACTGAGGTGCTGAAGCTCTGGGTTTGCCATCAGTTTTAGCATCCTTCACCAAAAAATAGATGTGAAAGGAGAGTAACAATATGTTCAGACTTTGCAAAGGTTCTCTGAGGATAAGTGGATGAAGGGAAAGGTACAACCACAGATTACCACAGGATAAGACAAACAGGTAATTACTGTTGTAAGGCCTTTCATGAGTTAGGATGTCTTTAAGTTACTTGTCTGTGTGCCTCTACCCTGACTGTAGAAGCAATATTAGTGGGTCAACATTACAGGTCAAAAATTACGTTGCACTCTGAGAAGATTTGAATTGTTGAGGATTTTTTTGTAACATAGCAATTATAGAGTAACCTTGCTTTTTCACGGAGGAGGGAAAGGTTGTGGGGTTTATTTCTTTGTTTGGTCTTTGCTTCTTAAGAGACAGGTAAAGAACTTCCAGGTATCAAAATTCATGGCACTATGTTGGTACCATAATCAAGGGCCCAACAAAACAAGGTAATTGTCTTAGGCTGTTGTAGGGATTCCTGTGTTGGGTTGGTTTTTTTTTTTGTTGATCAGGCTGTATTTTATAAAGGAAAGGAGAAATGCCTGCTCTGAATTACACAGGGAAAGAGCATTAGTGCAAAATTACTGCAAAAGAATACAGACTTACAAAACACAGACCAGATCTATGAAGTCAACTTGTCAAAAAACAAGCCTAAAGCTCACAATACAGAAAATGTAGGAGAGAGTCCTGAATAGTAGGAATGTTGAAGGATTTGGGGAGGCAACAGTAAATGAAGGTACTCTGCTGTACAGCTGCAGTACAGTGAAATAATTGTGAAACCTACCCTTCATTTTTATGGGTTGCTTGAACGCAATTACAATTAGGCCCTACGTTTCCAGTAGGGGCTCCCCAGACTTAGGATTTTGTTATGCTTATACTTGCCTTCCTGTGAAAAGTTGAGCTTGATTAGGGAAGTGTTAAATAAGATCTGTTGTATGTATTACCGAGAAACATAGTGTGATCATGGTCAGAAGCCTTACATTTGCATTAGTCATCTCTGAAAGAATTGTAGAGTTAGAGTTTGAAAAGTGGTCATTTTGCATCATCTTGTTCTGGATGTGGAAAGGGGGGAAGGGAATAAGTCTCTGGAAAAGTATGTGATGAAGAACTTGGTTTTATCATCCTCTAAACATAAAATGCGATTTGGGAGGAAGTGTCTCTGCAGAAATCAGCAGTTTTACAGATGGAGTACATCCTTCTTGGGAAGTTTCTTCAGCAGTTGCAAGCTGATGTTTTTGAAACGTCTGGAGTAGGCCAGTATTTCTGTTGAACAGTGCATTTTTGAAGGCCATTATTATGATAAACTATGTTCTTAGCATAATTCAAATTGGTATATATACTTTGGTTTTAAAAATTGAGCTCTTTTGCAGACTGTGAACTACAAACAAGACTTAGGACAAAAGATACTGTTGAACTTCCACAGAAATTTTTACATTTAAGACTTGATAACAGTGTGGGTGCTTTTGGTCACCAGCTGGGTGTCTAAGAGGTCCAAGGAGTACCTGAAGGTCAAACAAACTTTTCACTGTAAAGCAAGGCTCTCTAGTGCAATGTATCCCAATTATAAAGCTAATATAAATCACACCAGTGACAGGACTTTTATATAGTAAGAAGCCACCCTTATCTTTGCAGCTGATATGCACTGGCTTTAAAAAAGAGTCATTGAGCTGAGGAATGGGGGTGTGTACACAGAAAGGTTGTCCTCCCTTTAGAGGAAATCCATCTGATGCTTTGCTTTGATAGATGCACAGTGGGGAGAGGAGCGAGTCCTTCGTCTTTGCAAAGGTAACATTTTCTACTTGGCCATAGATGATCCACCACTAGATATGCCTCCCAAAATGGTGTGTAGGTGGTGATATTTTAGAAAAAAAATGTTGTCACTCATGCTACCTGTGCAGCAGTGAGATTCTAGTAGAGATGAGAGCTGAATACACCTAAAATATGTGAAGCCAAAGGATCACAGTTCAGTGCCATGACCAAGAGACTCTACCATCACCCTCTACTGGAAATGATGACATGCTTCACTAAGATTTTGTGGTGTCAAGACTGAAAGAAGTGATGTACATGACCTCAGAAGAGCGGTGAGGTCTACTTCTGCATGGAAGATGCCAGTTTAGCAAGAGTATCACAGAATGACTGAGGCAAGGAGGCACCTCTAGAGATTGTGTGATCAACACCCTGCTCAGAGCAGGGTCAGCTGCAGCAGCTTGCCCAGGGCCATGTGCACTCAGGGGTTGAGTTCTATGGGTTCTATGGATGGAGACTCTACAACTTCTCTGGGCAACCTGTTCCACCATTTGAGCACCCTCACAGTAAAAAAGGAAGGTCTTAGGCTTATCTGGAATTTCCTGTATTTCGCTTTGTGCTCACTGCTCAGTGGCAGAACAAGAAGCACCACAGAGAGAAGTGCTGCTCCATCTTCTTTACTGCCTGTACCAGGTGTTTATACATATCGATGAGGTCCCCTGTTTTGACACATCTCCAGGCCAAGCAGTCCCAACTCTCTCAGCCTCTCCTTGTACGAGGGATGCTCCCCTCTCTTTAATTTATAGCCCATTGCTGGACTCACTCCAATTAAGTCTATGTGTCTCTCAAACTGGGGAGCCAGCACTGGACCCAGCACTCCAGGTGTGTCTCAACAGGGCTGAGCAGAGGTGACAAGTCATTTCTCTTGCCCTGCTGGTGATGCTCTGCCTGATGCAGCCCAGCGTGCTGTTGGCAGCCTTTGCTGCCAGGGCTCATTGCTGGGTTACGTACAGGTTGTCATGTACTCCTTACCTTGTTACCTAGGTGCTGGAGTATGTCAGTACTGTGTCGCAGAATCACAAGGTTGGAGAAGACCTTTAAGATCACCAAGTTCAACCATTCCCATCCTAAGCTAAACTATGTCCCTAAATATCTCATCTACCCTTTTTTCATACACACCCAGGGAAGGTGACTCAGCCCCCTCCCTGGGCAGCCTATTCCAGGCCCCGACAACTCTTTCAGTAAAAAAATTTTTCCTAACATCTGATCTGACCCTGCCCTGGCGCAGCTTTGTGCCATTTCCCTTTGTCATATCTCCTGTCACCTGGCTGAAGAGACCATCACCCACCTCTCTACAACCTCCTGTCAGGTAGTTGTAGGTGGTGATAAGGTCAACAAGACTCTGCTGTTCTCTTGCTCTCCATGCAAAGCAAAGCAGGCATTCCACACCATGTGGTACCAGTGGAGAAAACTCCCTGTGAAGGAATGCGCTTCATCTCCACTGGCTTAGAGGTCCCAAAGTTCAAACATTTGTGTGTGAACTTACCAGCCTGTGCTCCACTGTGTCATGGAGAGAACTGGACAGTTCCATGATGTGGCTCATCTAATCTCATTTACACCGGGCAGGTATGGGTCAGACCTGAGAAATGCCTCTTCTTTTCCTTCACTGGTTACAAAGGAGACCCGGGGTGGCTACTTCAGATCTGGGAAGTGGTCTTTCTGGGAAAGTTATACCAGAGACATAGTCCGTGAATTCACCATACCAGATGTCAAATGTGGAAAATTAGTATGTACGGCACTCCAGTCTCCTCAAGGTTTTTCATCAAAGAATAGAAGGTAACATCAGTTTCCCTTATCCTTCTAGTTACAGCCTTGGTTGATTAAAGCAAAGTGAGAAAAGCACGTTGCTCTGATCTGAAATAAACCCCTTCTACATCCCAGAATAACCTGTTTCTAAAGTGTGCATAGCTAATTGTAAAGGCTCAGGGAAAGGTATTTAGTCATAAACACTGACCGTGAGGAGGCAGAATTCCATAACTCCCACCACTCCTTCAGTAAAGTCTGCTGTGAGGTCTGCAAACCAGCCTGTTAAAAATCCCTTTCAGAGCAGAGTTCTGCCTTCTGTCACGGGAACGGGCTGCTTTGTGGTTATTTGCAGGGAAGCAGAGGGTGTAATTCTTCTGAGTCTCTACGATTTTCAAAAGGAAAAACTCTACAGACTAAACTTCTTGTATAGGGTCATCTGGAAATTAATTTACAATCTTCAAGGTGAATAGCTATTATCTATTAATAGCTATTCTTTACCCACAAAAGATTTCAGCAGTTAAAAGCCAACTCCATCAACCTCTGCTTTTTCATATTCAGTAAATACAGGGATTTTGATAACTCCAGACAAAGTTATCCTGAGGAGGAGTTTAATATTCTACAGATCATAGCACATAATCTTTCATCTTTCTGTTTGAATGTCAAGCATGAAAAAGGGAAAAATATATTTACAAAGTTGATTTGAGAAGGCCGTTGGAAATATATTTCCTCAGAGCAGCCTGAGATGATCTGTCATTTTACTTGTAGACCCTCGTGAAGGAGGGTGGAAGACAAAAGGCACGGATGGATTTGTAAGTGTATCAAGTTAGTACACGAAGATCAAAGGCTATCTCTGCATGAGGGACTCTGCACATTCTCTTCCAGATCAGCTGCAACATCAAGGACGGGAAAATCTGCGAAGCATTTTGTTCGCTATGTGTTCAATCTCCTGTCATCTGCTAATGCAGTCTTTGTCAGAAAGTACTTAATGTTGTGGTACCCAAGTAACCTGCTTCCCTGCTTCACGTCCATTGTTCTGCTGAATACGTATCTCCTGTACTCCCCGTTGGAAATTGCTGACTCTTCACAAATGGGAGGTGATCGGCGGGCACGCTTCCCTACGGAGGGAAAAGGGGGGGAAACTTGTATTGACATCCTAGTAGCAGGGCTGGGTCCATCAACGGGACAGAGTATATTGTTGTGTCCTTAGTGTATTATTGGCAGCTGAGTCTGTGATCTCTCACTGTTTCCAGAACAGGCAGTCTTAGGTTGCCATTGAAGGGCAGGATAGAGGATATGAATCCTTGCGGGTCATACAGGTGGGGATCTTCAAAGGCAAAGAATGCCCTCATGCCTGTATCCAAATAGTTGGAGGTATGTGCTTTATCCACTTCTCTGGTGTCTTGTGGACAAATTAGCAGAATTTGGGAGGAGCATACAGGGAGCAACAGAAAAAGAGAAGTTGTTTAAAAGAGAAAAAAAAAAACATTTGTGTTTCATTTTCTTTTGAAATTAGCCAACATGTTAAAGCAGAGTAATGCCTTTCTTAATGTGACTGTATGCTAGGTTGGAACAGGGGTCGTGTTCCCAAGTGCTGAACCCCAGTAACTCTTCATCCCAACTGTGCTTCCAGCTAACAGTTGACTGGCAGTAGTTTTGTCATGTTTGCTTTGCCAAAAGCTCAATTTTCAGGAAGTTTGCCAGAGTTGCTTTCCAGAGGAGGGTATAAGCTTCACCAGGAGTGAACAGCACTTACTTGGTATCTTTCCGTGTGCGTTTTGTAAAGCGTGAGTGGTTATTTTGTGGATCCCTTCATCTTTAATAAAGTCTAATTAAATTAGAAATAGGTAACACAAGTTTGCCAGCAATGTCTTCTTTTTGCCCTGGTTCATCTCATACCTGTGAGGATGACTGTACCGAAAGGCGCTCCCTTGGAGTTGGTGTGCAGGACCATGTCAAGGGATTGTAACAGTGGAGTTGTTTCGACTCTTGTTGCTCTCTGTCATGTGACAGAGAGAAGATATCCCTCTTTCAGTGTGTTCTTGTGTATCATTTGGACTGTTAAAGTAGAGATTTTGTAAACCAACATCTGTGAAACAGTGGGTACCAGGGACTTGGGTGCTCCTGGTCCCACATGCAATAAACAATGAACATTAGGTGGCTGTAGCACCAGCAGCTCATGAAGGCAACTGTTCGCTGAGGCAGTTTGACTCTACAGCGCACGGAAGTTTCCGAAGGGGAAATAAGTACTTATTAACAACTGGTTGGACAGGAAAAAAAGGGAAAATGTGAAGTTTAAAAAGAGGAGAAATAAAGGTGGGTGTTTTAATTCTGTGTTGGTAAAACACGAGTGTGTCCAGGAAAAGCAGTATGTTGGCAGCATCTTCTATTTTAATATGTAGTTTGAAGGTACACAGACAGCCTCTGTGTGCCTATAGATAGACGTACCTGTATGTACCTATAGACACAGGTCCCCTGCAAGCAAGACCTGCAATATTTTGATGTTCTTCTAGAGGATGATGTAAGACTCCTCTGCACGTGGTCTGAAAGAATCCTGTGCTGGGTAGCCATTCTAGAAATTTATCTAAGCAGTCAGGTTCTGTGGGATTGTATTTTTTTTTCTGCACTTATGCATGTCACTAAGAATATTTCATTTGTCTTGTCCATTTAAGGTGGGGAGGGATATATTAAATGTTTATTTTTGGAATATAGCATGTTCCCTTCCCAGATAGGAAGGAGATAGACTTCATTTTCATCTCACCTGGTTTACTTTTTTTTTATTTTTCCCTCTGGTGCTTTGAGGATCTGTTTTGCTTCCTAATGTGTAAAATATTGTGTGGGAAGTAGGTGAAGGTGAGTAAGGTTGAAAATGACAGTGGGTTAGATCTCAGACATTTGAGACTGTCACAAAAGCTCAAATTTTAAAAATGTGTTGTTATAATGTTGATATGTAGCTAACAGTCTGCAGTTTAACTTGGGGTAAAGCTAGCTGATATCAGGGACTTGAACAAAAAGTTTTGCCGAGCGTTTGTTAAATATAGATTTATCTGTTAGCATTTCAAGCCTTTTTGGATTAAATACCCTACAGGGTGGTTGTTCTTTGACCAAGGGTGTGGGCTTTGTGGTTTCATCATAAGCAAAATAAAGCAACGGCATTTAATTCTGGGCACGTGCTTCATCCAGAACTAGATCTCAAATGGCTTTTTTGGTTTGTTTATAGCTCATCTTCTGTGCAGCAGCAGTCTGTTGTCATCTCCCCTGTTCCAGTGACTGTTCTTGAAAGAGCAATTAGCTTTCAGGTGCCTTGTTTTACTTTTGCCTATGCTGTCCTTATCATGGCTGATGTCGCGGGTGAGTCAGTTCCTCACATCGGCAATGGTAACAGCTTGAGTAAGGAAATGGCAGCTGAATTCCAACTCTTCCAAGAGTGCTGATGTGCTGATACACCAGATCATCATTCCCCAGAAAATGCTTGCCTACCAGTCATCTCCCATTACAGTCTAAGATACGTTTGAGGTAATTCTGCTTGCTTTGAAACACTTTTGAGAGGTTCCCGCCCGTGCAGATGTGAATTAGCCAGTGACCCAGGGGCTGCAGCCTGGTGAGGGGCTGTTCCATTGGTGAGTTAGTTTCAGTCTCACTCATCAGAGTCGGTTTCAGTAGCTTCTGGAAAAATACTCTCAGCCAGAGAAAAATGTGCAGCCTCCAGGACCAAAATCCACGAAGTTAAGGTATGCCAAGCATGACAGATATGATAGATAAGACAACATTGCTCTCAGTATTTTTTGAGTAGGAAATAATGAGATCTGTGTATTTTTAATTACGTGAATTACATGGGCGCTCGTTCTGCTTTTGAAAGTGTGTATTCTTCGCGTATGACAGCCTTTATACCAAGTTATTAGTAATCTGTGGACTTATTTGATTGCAGTCAAATATGCATATTTAATATGTGCAGGAACTCATAAAATCCATTTAAATATGAAACACAATTGAAACACCTCGTAAAGAGCAGTCAAACCTCTGAAGTCGAGCTACAGCGTGTTACTGGTGGTAGCACACCACCCAGCTGCACCTTTTTATCAGAGAATTGACCTTGCTATTTGAATTTTCTGGATTTGTGGTTTTTAAGCAATAGCTTGATGTGCAAGAAGCTTTTACTCAGAGAGTTTGTTTCCTCCGTGCCTTTTTTAATACTGTGGGGCTTTGAATATTTGAAGAGTTTCTGGTTGTGTAAAAAAAAAACCCACCCTGATTAATTGCTTTTGAAAGCAGGCCATGTTACCAGCTGTTGATAGGTCTGCTTACATCTCTTTTCAGTGTTTTTGTGAACAACTGATCAAATTAGATTCGTCACTCTTGGCTTGTGGTGATTTTAAATTGAAATGGAATATATTAAAGCAGCCAACCACGCTGATTATATTGCAAGCCTCATTTAATTTCATCCATTGGCGCAGTTATCGTGAAAAGCCGGAATTTAGGTTTTTTTAAATGCGTGATTGTGACTGTACCTTCAGTGACTCCAAAGGTCACCTGTAATCGGCGCGTAATTTATTCCTGTTAGGTATCTGATTTCTGAAAGCGCCTCTCACAACGCTACCTCCGTGCTCGAGGCGGAGAGCCACGAAAAAACCCCAGTCTGTTAGCAGTTTGCTGATAACGCTGTTCCTGATACCATCCCAGTCCTTACTGGTGGGGAGGCTGCTGCATTGGAACCTCCCTACGTAACCGGGCGGTTGTGACACACGGATCGCAGAACTGCCCGTTCTGAAGCACCAAGATGCTGGAGCGGATGCCAGGCATTGCAGAGACTGTAATGTGCTGCTACAGAGGTGTTCCTTCACAGAGTCACGAAATCACAAGGTTGGAAAAGACCTTTAAGATCATCAAGTCCAACCTTTCCCATCCTAAGTTAAACCGTATCCCTAAATACCTCATCTATCCCTTTTTTAAACACATCCAGGGAAGGTGACTCAACCCCCTCCCTGGGCAGCCTGTTCCAGGTCCTGACAATTCTTTCAGTGAAAATTTTTTTTCTAATATCTGATCTAAACCTGCCCTGGCGCAGCTTAATGCCATTTCCCCTTGTCCTATCTCCTGTCACCTTCTTCCAGGTTATCAGATAACAGCATTTTCCTGTTGCCTTCACAATAGTAATATGTGCTTCTTAAACCTTTCCCTCTTGTATTAACAACTGGCACCTTCTTACAACCTATGGGAAACTTGATAGAAACTTCTGGTTGAGACTCCATAGAAATGCCAATACAATGCATTTTTATGCAACCTCCCTGTATCCCTCTCCTTACCGTTATCTTTGAAAATAAATCTCTCTCGTTACTCCCCCATCCTTGCTCAGATGTAAATGCCCTGAAAGTTAATACTGTGAATATTTGGTGTTGGCTTCAGTTTTAAATTCATATTTCGAAGCCAATTTTTCAGTTTTGCACACAGCTTAATGCAAAAGAATGCTGGTTACACAGTAGCTTTCAATAGGAATTCTTGTATTATGTTTTGGAAAATACTGCATAGGCTTTTAATTTATGCACAGAAAAATTGCTACCCGTTCCAGCATTTTTGAAAATATTTTACAGCCATGCCTATGTCATTCTGTATGCAACTGTTTCCTTTTCTAGAATTCCTTTGGGAAAATAGTAGATACACCTCAGGGCCTGGAACAGACTGCCCAGGGAGGTGGTTGAGTCACCATCCCTGGATGTGTTTAAAAAAGGGTAGATGAAGTACTTAGGGATATGGTTCTGCATAGGACAGGAATGATTGGACTTGATGATCTTAAAGGTCTTTTCCAACCTTGTGATTCTGTGACTAATGTCCAGGTAGTGGTTGCTAATCTGGGGAGAAGTCAAAGCATTGGTCACTTTTCTTGACCTGGATGTCTCTGGCACTGGGTCAGGCTGGAGTTCCACTCCGCTGGTCCCTCAATTTACCAGTGACCAACTGGATGTGAAGCAAATGTTGCCTTAAAAGGTTACTGAGGTAACCTGGGCAAATCAGGTTTCATGCCAGTCTTCAACAGCTTGAAGTTAACGTTAGATAGCATTTTCCCTTTAATTCAAGTAAGCAAGCGCTACAGTTACACCTTTTGAAGAAAAGCCACTGCAGTGGCTTTTGTGGCTGAAAGATAACCCTCAAAGATGTTTAGTTTCTGTTTAGGTTTGGTCCTCTTAAGAGGTCCATGACCAAGAAATGAAACTAAAGAGGAGTCATTATAGGATACCAATATGTAAAGACCATGTGCCTCATGCATGTAACTGAAGCAGCTGTACCTGCTTTGTGTCGCCCGTGCAGCAGCATATCTCATCTGTGAGATGTGTCCAGTTTTCTAAACAACTTTGGTGTCTCCACTGTGCTTTTGTAGTTAGTTGACTCCTTGGAATGTACAGTTTAGGTTTTGATTTTTGTTGCCAGACTTCAAGTCGCTCTGAAAATCTTTACTTTTCATTTTCATATATTTCATATAAACCCATTCATGGCGTAAATTGCATCACTGACGTATGTTAAGGAGTGCTGTGGTTGAGAACATCTGATTGATATTTCCCTAATGTAAATAACAAACTGGAAGCCATTATATTTAGATATTCTTGTGAATTGTCTTTGTGGTGCAGTATAATTTGACTTCAGAAATGGTGAACAACAGAGTAATTTCCTTGTTGTGCTGCAAGATCTTCAGAGACCTGTTTGACTGCCAGAAAATATTTAGCTTGCACCCGGTAAATTCTTTTAAGCAAACACTGCTAATGCACAGGTAGCTCTGCTCCACTCTGTGTCTCTGGATGAACTTACAATCAGTTGCAGAAACTAAGTTGTTAATGCAAGAGGCACTAGCCAATACAGGAGTGTGAGTTAATTCTTAATATAGAAAATACCTTTCCTGACCAGTTCTCTCCCAGGTGGGTATAAAACATACTGAGGGTGGTATTCCCAGGGCAAGAGAGTTGTGTCCTTTTTTAACACTTGTCTATTAAACGCCTTGAACAAAACTCCTTCATCAAAACGTCTCTCAAAGTGTTGTGTCCTGTCAGAACACACCTCCCTGTCCAGGTCTTTTCTGAGCAGTGTAGGTTTGTGTTTGCCATTCAGTTCTGAGTATAGGGCTTTTTTACTGGTGTGCTGACCAGAATGTAGCCTGAGCGTGGTATATGAGAATCCTTCTACGGGATACTTAAAATGCCTCGGGGCTTAATGTGGGTGTTGGGAAGCAGTTGCCAGTATCAATCTAATGGCATAATATTTACTAACATCTAATCAACTGTATTAGCCAGTTCTCAGCACTGGTTCTGAGGCTTTTCCCTTGGCCCAGTGTTCATGTTCTTTCCTAGATTGGATGAGACTTCCGTGCTTGTATGGTTTTTAATCTCTTCGATAGTTCTTCTGTTTAGGTGAGTTTCAGCAACAGTAGTTTTCTGTGAGGATGAAATTCTAATTGTTATCTTCATGTAAAGTTTGTAACTAGACGCAAAACATTATTTTCTTTAGTGTCACACGTCTGAAGCCTTTCTAAGAAAATGTTTGGGTCTGTTGTCTGCAGAGCAGTAGATTTGTCGGATAGAGTGGGCTAGAAAGTTCATTTTCTGCTCAGTTCCTCCCATCTAAATTGTGGAGTTCTTAGTCACATGAACCTGTGAGTTTGTAGTGGTTTATGTATTCTAAAAACTGCTACAGCTGTGTATTCTACCTGGATTTGTCAAAGGACCTTCACAGTTTGTCTCATTAAAAAGCCATATCTGTATTAGTGGAGAGAATTTCAGTAAGCACAACATCCTTACATCTTCCAAGCCTCAGAACAAAACTGACTGAAAAGGGGACATACTTTCCATGATCTTCAACAACCTGTTATTTCACTAAACCTTTACATCCTTAGCAGCCCTAACATTTTTCCTTCCCATGTGGTGAGTGATGACGTTCACTGCGTGTGCTGTAATGCATCTTGCCTGGTTCATTGCCTACAAAGTCATCACTTACCAAAGATGTGAGTGTAGCAAGAGGTATTTTGTTGGAAACTTTGAGTGTTAATACCTGAAGGTTTTATTCCCAGCTTGAGTTCTCCTGCCACTGCGCTCTTCTTTGGTGTACAAGTTTGGCCTTTACCCAGTGTGTTTTTTCCCTCTTAGCTGCTGTTTTTAATTGCACGTGGTGAAGAAGGCTACAACAAGGAGTGGTAGGTTAGTAGTAGAAGTGGGGTCCCTGTCAGTGTGTAACTGGTGATGTTCGCCTGCTGAACGTGTTCAGGTAGGGAGTGCCAAGACTGCCTTGGGAAGCAGACACCCACGTGTAGCTCACTAAATTAGTTGGTGCTAAATGCTTAAAGGTCTTTTTTAGCTTGTTACGGAGTCTGAAAGGTTCTTGTGGGTTCAGAAAGCGATTGGAAGCATTTGTGGAAGGAGAAACCAACCCAGAGTTACTCCGCACAGGGGAAAGCACCGTCAGTTCAGGAAGTCGCTGGACTTTCCAGGATGCTGGAAGCTGGTTTCATAAGGCAGGGCCGTGTCACTGTATGACTGCATTGCTCATCCAGGGTGTCTGCTTTTCTTCTCTCCAGGGTGGGATGTGAGGCTAGATGGACCTTTACTCAGACCAGATGTGGCCCTGTTTTGTTTGTGGTCTGTGTGTGCTGCATCATGAAACGTTCACATGCGGTGAAAAATAAAACATCTTTTAAAAGAGGGGTGCCTGTCCTTACAGACAGGAGCCATTACTTACCTGGGCAGTGTTGTGGGATCAGCAGGACGACGTGTAACACACTCTTCCCTCTGCAGAAGCTAAATGGCTGCTGCAGTGCAGCTCCACGCTCGGCTCTCGCAGGACGCGACAGCTGAGAGCGGCCTCGCCAGCCCCACACGAGCGTTGAAAGCAATAGCTCACAGGGCAGGTTAAGCCCATTTTGTGTTTCCCGCAGAGCATATGGCTGTCTGATTCATTAATACGCTGTGGGCACTCGTGTTGCTTTCTAATCTTAATTTTTATTTAATCAGCGGCACTAGGAATTTGACTAGCTCAGTGTTGCTATTTAAGATGTATACGGAGGTAGTTTGCCTATTGCAGAGGGTCAAGCCAGGTAGTTAAGTAGAAAGCAGCAGTGAAAGATCGTGACTGTTCCTCCCTCCCTCCAAGAGTCTTCATCTTTGCACTTTATCTTCAGCGTGCTCTTTGAGTGGCCAGTCTCTTGGCTGCGGTAAATCTTCATTGTCCTGATTTTTTTTCTTTTTAACAAAAGTCAGAGCAACAGATTGTCATCCAGTACCTAATTGGTGTAGTTGCTGTGCCAAATAAAAGCAAGGTAGGGCAGCAGACTCTTCTTGGAGTTTTATTTTCATCTTTCTAATTCAACTTTTAGGTATTTTAGCTAATTCTGTTGATTTTTATCTTTGCACACCATATTTGAAATGTGCAGATGACACTTTGATCATAGGCTAGATATCTGATTCCACTATTGCTATCAAAATTGAGTTTACCAGTTTCAGCGAAATTAAGATGAGTATGTGACCTATATACAGATACAAGTTCTTAAGTTTCAAGATCCAGACCCTTTGTTGTATTCTTTCCTCTCAGAGAGACAAGAACTGGGGCTTTCACCCTTGAAGGCTTGTGAGCTTTTGATGAGACTGAACACTGCCTAAATTTAAATTGTATTCAAACTGTTACAGTGCTTCACTGAGAAAGACTTAAGAGTAACTCTGACTTGAGCATCCTCAGTAGTAGAAGAGGAATGGTTTAGGCCATCAGAAAATACAGATGCCAGCAGAGGCATCTCTGAAACAAAAATTGGAAATGTAGTATAATGGTTTACCTCTTCTCTCGGAAGTCTGGGTTCACATCATTAGTTATTATTTGTATTATACTGCTATCTAGAGGTCTGATGCACCACAAATAGGCAATTCTGAAGACCACTCCTGCCTGTAGAATTTGCAGTGCAAGAGAAGCAGTAGGTCAGAGGAGGAGGTGCCATCCAAACCTGTTCTACAGACCAAAAAAAAAGCAGCCTGAATTAATTCAGCAACTGGTCCAGTATATTGTTGGAAAGTGGTGGCAAAGATAAACGTAGCACCTACATCCTCTGAATGAAGATTCGGTGCTCAGCAGCTGTACGAGCAGCATGAATACTCTGTCCTTTTTTCTCTGCTGTTCTCTGATGAGGCAGATGAAGCAGGAAGCTGATAGTGTCTCTTAGATAAGGATGTCTCCATTTCATGAGCACTTGCAGTAGGGGAATTTAATGTAGGCACTAATAATTGCAGAGATCTGTGAATGTTTTTAGTCAAGTCTTGGCTAGCAGGTATCTTCATTACTTTTCTCTAATTTATTCTGTGGGGTTTGTTCACTCCTTGACTTGTCTTTGGCTGTCTTGACTTGGGTCAGTTCTGGTTTTTGATATCGGGGGGGGGGCTCTGGTTTTTTGCTTTTCTGTTTTCAGAGTTCTTCCCACTTGACCTTTATTTTCAACTAATGCATCTCTGAACTGCCTTTTTAAAGGAAAATGCTTCCCAGTATTTTCATCTTTGTGGGATATATTCTTTTGAAGTAATTCCTTCTGCAATTCAGCCCTGCTTACACAGTTGGAAGCTGTACAAAGTTGAGTCTCGTTTAGAACAGGCTTGCGTAACCCAAACCCGATGCATTTAATTCTGTCACACACACCCCCCCCAAAGAACCCTGTAACCTGCCCTTGCAACTGGTTAACCTAAGGAAAGCCAGTTTCAGGTGTACATCAGGTAGTTCATCTCTTACTGCCATCTCATTTTTGCAACATGATTAGCATTTGGCCGAAAGGCAGAATAGGTTGGTGATTGTAAGACAGCCCCTGAGACTCTGAGAAAGTCAGTAAGTATGTTTTTCCTTTATAAAATAATTCATAGAAAACGGGGGGAAAGAGGATGCGAGGCCAGTTACATATCATGGGAAAATGAATGTCTTCTGACTTCGCCATAATAAGCATTTCCTCCTTCCCCATTTCTCCTAAGCAAATATACTCGGGGTACTCTTCAGTGATAGTATATATAAAGGATATCCTCCAAAAAGAGATTGGCAGGTTTAATTTGTTTGATGTGTGCAATCACAGTCCATGTTAAATTCAAAATGCTTGTCCAATCAAGGATTCAATATAGAAAAGAGGCAGTAACAAGCATGCAGTACGCTGTAATAAAGAAATCTGTTGATTGAAAACAGTTTGTATATTTTGGAAATGATAGGGAATGTAATTGGTAAGAAAGAAAAGGATAGGGCTTCATAAATAATAGGAAATAGAGCATATTTTTCCACTGATAATGCTAACTCAATTTAACAATATTCTGGTGCTGAATTTTCCTGTTCAGTAAAATAGGTCTGGTAGATCTTCCAGTACTCTAAATTTCATGATTAATGGAAGGAGCTCTTTATTTTGATGATGCCAACTTTAATGTGTTGAATTTCAGCTATAATGACCCTCTCTCTCTCTCATCTTTTTTTCTCATCTTTTTTTTTTTCTCTTCCTTTCCTCAGTCTCCTACCCCTTAGGAAGCATCTGTGAAGGAGGGATAGGATTTGGCAGGCAAGCTTCTCAGGCAGCCATGGCTTTAAAAAGGCCATCCATCCCAGTGCTTTTGTGAACTTATAAATGCTATTTGGTAGGCTTATGTGATGTTGAAAGAACTCGATGCATCAGGCTGACTTAAGTATGTCTTTTAAACTTTAATGATTCTAAACCTAATCATAATTGAAGCTGGGGACAAGCTCAACAATTCACCCTTGCTCTGCACCACACCTGCCTTATAGTCATTTGGGTTTTTTGCTGCAGTTCATTCACCAGAACTCTTTCTATTTATGGAGCACCGAGTTCTTGAATAGACTTTGTGCACATGGATCGTATCCATGCAGTCTTGTAATGCTGCCAGGCTTGAAAACAGTGAGCTTCCGTAGATTTATTCCATGATCTTCAATTTCTGAAGATCAGACCTCAGTTTTGTTTCTTACCTTTTGTGTAAGAGTGTGTGTGTGTGTGTTAGGGTACTTTTTAGTATATGTACACTTATATATGCACACACACATATATAAAATACTGTGTTAAATGGACATGTAGCTACAGCTGTTTATGCTGTAATTTTTATGGTACTTTATAACTCTTACGATCTAGGAGGAGGAAGTACTTGAGAGTCAAAAGCTAGGAAATAATACAGCTAACAATGCAATTTTATGTGGGGAAGATTAATTTGTAAGTTTCTCGATAATTTTATCTTACATTGTGTATTGAGATAATGTATTACTGGTTGTGTGTGTTATATGAGGTTATCCAGCGTTTGGAGATAAAATTATACCTAAGTGGTCATGGTAGTTGTGGGAAGTGAAACGTGTCGGGATGAATTTTTGTTCAGGTATTCTTTTCTGCTGATCATAAATATTATGACATTTTGAAGAAGTGCTCTTAAGGCTAAAAATAAATAAATAAATAAATAAAAATTTTAAATGCAAAAGCACGAGGATGTCCCTAGTAGCTTGAGCAGTTGGGCTGTGTTGGACTGTGCGCTCGGGCTGAGGAGCGGTGCACCTGCAGACAGAGACTTCACGGGGACGCTGTGTGTCTGCAGCACAGGAGCTGCTACAGGTAAACCCAGCAGGATGCGATGCTGGGTGCCACAGCGTGAGCTCACAGAAATCTGCTCCTCATCAAAGGTCTGCAGAGATGCTGTGATGTCCGTAAGAAATTTAAGAATGAAATAACATCAGGTTTCAGGCATTTAAATATACTGTATGTGCTGTGGGCACATTGACCTCACAGGGGCAACTTATTATTTGCTCTTGTGCTGTAATATTTGAGGCTTCTTTTACTCAGCTTTTAGGTTTGATACTTCCCTCCCCAGAACCGGTACAGTAAAAGCACCGGTCAGAGTGGTTCCAAAGAATACTTATCAATACAGTGATAGGTGCTTTATATATAAAAATATATACATACATATAAAAAACCACCTAAACATGTTATCACACACTGTCGGTTTTCTTTCTTTCTTGTGAACTTCAAGCTGAATCTAGGGACCTCGTCAGATGTTTGCTCTGTAAAATCTGGGATTCAAAATAAAGATGATTTCTTCTTAAAACTGAAGTGTAGAAGTGATAATAAATGTGATTTTCTGTGTGCAAAACACAGGGTGTTTCTAACCAGCCATCAGTATGGCTGGAATGTTGCTGCTACTGGTTGAAGAACAGTCACGGGAGGTTCTCACTCCCAACAATGCTTTGAAGGCTCTGTTGAGTCCCTACAGAGATGGGGGATTTCTCTCCAAGGGGTAGTTGTTGTCTTGTAATCAGTAAGCGTGATTTAAAACCCGCATTAATACATTCAGACTAAACCTTTGAATGTTGTAGCCCGCTGCCAGTTACCATTTCTAGACAGTATGTTAAAATGCATGGAAAAGAATTGCTAGTGCGCCTGGTAAAATAGCTGTTTCCGTTATCTTCGGTCTTTCTACACGCGTCTTTGAAGAGAGAAATTCTTCCTCTGTGTATTTTGGTGTCAACAGTTTCCACTCTTAAATGATGGACAAGAAGTTAACAACGTAAAACGGGTGTTGACAGATCTTGAAAATGAAGTAATGTTTGATATAACCTCAAGTTTCTCTCTGAACTTCGACCAAACAATAAAAACCCCCTCACGAAGGGGAGGGGCCCTGTGCTGTCAAGCATGGAATTACACGGGGGAGAAAAAAAAATTAATCTAAATAGTGAGGGAGAAGTCTGGGTTCTCTTGCATGATATTTAGCAGCAGTGGTAAGAAGAGGGATGTTTCTTTCTTTGTGTAATGTGCAGTAGTTACAATAAACACAAGATTTCCAAATCTCAGAGGACTCCCTTGACAGTTGCTTGATAACAGCTTTTTTCACTCCATAGTTTTGACAGTTTGTATGTGTTGCCATATCTAGTGTAAACTAAAACATCACTGTCATTCTGTTTTTCTTTCTTATGTGGCTTCCTTTTCTTTTATTTTTTTTTTTCCTGTCTTTAGGATAATGAAAAACATGGGCTTTTTAATTTGTAGGCTTGAGCAAGACAAGTTGCGTGTGGAGAGTGGCATGTGTTTGAGTTTTGAAATGCTGGGATTGAATAGCCGCCTTCCCCCCACCACCGCCAGCCTCCCTTCCCTTTCTGAGGAGGTGTATGTCTTGTGTCCTGGCTTTGACCTGGCCTGTCAGCGTGCCCCAGTGTGTAGGTGCAAGCGTGACCCTATGGGCAGCCCAAAAACACCGTGGTGCACGGGAAGCTGCTGGGTTCGTTCTGGCTGGGCAGGGTTCTGCCCTGGCTTCCCTTTGTCATTCCCACAGAGGTCCAGGGAGCTGCAGCACGGGCGTGAGCCCCTCTCCCCGACCCGGCGTGTCCCGGTTCGCTTTCTCCCCCGGGCTTCTGAATTCTGTCCGTGGTCATATTGGAATAACGTGCTGCTTCGGAGAAGCTGCCGGGAGGTGAATGTTGAGGGGAGGGACTTGAGGGATGCCTGCTCCCAGAGGGCTGCCGACTCCGACTCCGGGGGTACCCTGGTTTCTGCAGAGCTACTGCTCAGCTGTTTTGGTTTACCACAGCAGATTATATGTCCCTGGGTAGAGGATGACTTTATTTAACCTCTGGGTTGGGTTTTTTCCTGATCTTTCTAAGGTTATTTTGTCATCAAACTAAATTTGCTTTAGCACAGCAAAGTGCCCAGTGTCGTCATCTGGCATGTTACAGACAAATTCCAATTACTTTTCTGCTTCAAGCTATTGTTAAACACTACGAGCTAGCTGACAGTAAAATTATAAATACAGGTGTTGTCACACTACACTATAATCAGAATTTTAATTTGAATTTTCATTTGTAAAGCCTTTTTTTAACATGAAAATGGGAATAGAATTAGTTTTATTGACAGTAAAAAGACATTTTGAAAGCTTCCTAAATCATTACCTGTATTTAGTAGTGGGAAAAAATTGTATATGTCCGTACAAAAAGAAGAGTTTTATTATCACATATTTACTCATTATATTTGGTGGTAAATAAAACTAGGAAGATGTGTTTGACAAATGATTGACGTAACTCAGTACGTTTTCACTTCATCAGAACAATAGACAGACATAAATACATATTTGCTTTTGTTTTGTTCTGCTATTACTAATGCAAGCCTGCGATAAAATCTTCAAGCAAATTAAGTAGAGCCTGTTGAGTCTGCATGCGGCGCTAAACTTTTTTATTTTGCAATTTTCTCTTCTTACAGAGATTCATCATTCTTTGCTTTCTTCCCTTCCTCCCCCCGCACACCCCCCCCTCCTTTTTCTTTGCTTGGTGGTTGGAGTGGTTCCCCCTTCTCAAGACCCTTTTTTTTTTTTGCCTCAAGGCATTTAGTGTCGTGTCTGCCAGATTTCAGTGATGAGCAGCGAATTGCTTTTAAAGTGGGCATTATGCCAGTTCAGCAGCACAATGGAAAACCAATCTTCCACCATTCTACTTTTGATGCTGTTATTGTAGCATTTTAGATAACTGCTGCCACAAAAAAAGATGTGCTCAATTGCTACCAGTTAGTCAAGTTAAATCCAGAGTAGCATTAAAATTACTCTGAAAACTGTTTGTCAGAGGTCATGTGCTGTCTGTGGCTACAGCGCATAGGATAGATGTTCTGTGCTGTGTGGGGTTTTTTCTTCTTGCGTTATTATTACTGTGACTGACCAGCTCTCTAAATAGCCCTTCACTACCTGTTTACTTATTGTCTTCACCTCACTGCTGAAAATATGTGTCAAACAGAAATGTTGAAAAGTTTCTGTAAAGTGCTGGAAATAGCAGGGGAGTGAGTTGTTCAGGGTGCTACAGTTTGTACAGTGTGAAAGCAGAAAAAAAAAAAAGAGATAAAAAAAAAAGAGGGGGGAGAGCAAGAACATAATTCTCTGGTTTCTGTAGCAAGATTACTGTTTTCATCCTTCTATCTTCACTTTTCAACCACTGAGTTCACTTTTCTATTTTTTTTTAATAGCGCAAATGGAATTTATCCGCTTTCTCCCTCTCTTCCCCTCCAACTCCTCCTCCTCTTCCTCTTTATTCTGCTGGCTTTGCTTGTGAATGAAAGGGTCTGTTACTACCGCCGTAGGACAGGTGGCAGTTGTGGAGGGGGGGGATTGTAATACTCAGTGACTTTTAAATCAGTTGTTTTCCCATAAGACGCGAACGGGAAGATTATGTATGGGTGGTGGGAATTAAAAGAGCAAGGACGTGTCCTCCCCTCAGGTTGAGACTTTTATTTCATGAGTAATATAATACCTGCACGGCCTGAATGCTTGTTCCTCTGGCTTGCGTTGCCGGGGGGGTGTGTGTCACGCCGCGTTGCGTTGGGGTGGGTTTTCGCGGAGGGGCAACCCGCTGGATCGGTCGCTGGGCTGCACCAGCGCGGAGCGGAGGGCCGCAGATTGCAGCCACGGGCAGCTCCTGTGGGACCGACAGAGAGCTGATTGATTGAGCTGTGGATTTCAGCCCGGTGTTTAGGCATCTGAATAACACACCCAGTTTCCAAAGGGCTTCCCGTGTGTCGCCTGGAAAGTGCGAGCGCTGCAGTGCTCCTTGGCGGAGATGAGCAAGTATATTTAGGGCATCCAAGCGAGCAGCGCCCGTAGCATACCTTGGAAAACCTTCACCGCAGTCCCCACGGTTGGTCTTCATCTCTGGGGCAGGAACGGCGTCTGACCTCACAGGAAGACCTTCAGGTTGACGTCACTAACGCTGGTGAAGTGTGGTGCCGTCCCCCGATAGGTGGCAGTGTGGAAGTGCGTGCTTGTCACAGTTAACATCCCTGATCTTGGCATTGCTCCTTAGGATGGGCATTGCCTTCCTGGCTGGGTTAAATTCCAGCCATTAACAGCAGAACTGCCTTCACGGTAGAAATGTTATTGGCCCTTAGGTGTTTCTTCTTTGGGAGCCTGTGTTGGAGGTGCAGTTGGGTCGCAGAGGGGTGCTGCCCCCAACCCTAGTGTCTGCCTGTCAGTGGAACTGTTCTTGCCAGCTGTGTTTTATCCAAGCTGTGTGCATACCCGGTAAATCCCTTGCAAAAGAGAATGCCTGTTATGGGGACACGATGGCTAGGGAGGTGGAGAAGGGTACATGGGAAAACAGGGAAGTAAAACTAAGTCCACCAGCCAACTTGATTGCAAAGTTAAAAGTGCAAAGAATCCTAGTGATGCACAGCTCTCCCTTACAAGTAGGTAACTGAAATAACAGCGATTTAAAAAAACAAGGTGAGTGGTAGACGAGTTGTCAAGACAAAATGGGAACGTAACTCCATGAGAAACAGTTCAGACATGAGGTAACTACACCTATACCTAAATTTAAGAGCCCCCTTTTTTCTTTTGGTTTTGGTTTTGTCTTTCCCTTTTAAACTAGAATTTCAGGTTTGCGGGGCTTATGGCACAAGTTCCCCTGCTCCTTGGTCACGTATGGGCAGGCTTGTCTGCCCGCCAAGGAGCTTGCAGGATTGAGCTACGTGCATTTCCAGAGTCTCTGTACACACACTTTCTCTCTTCTTGACCTATGTTTTGGGGATATGACATTGAAAATCATCACATGTACTTGGTTAGATGTTGCAGAGTTGCCCACTAAAGAGCCACCTACAGGAAAACATACAGGAAGCGTCCTTGGAGCAGCAATTTCAGAGCTAATTGCCTCTGCAGCCAAGGAAGAGGGAGGGAACTGACTCTTGAATGGAACAAACCCCAGTTTTTTGAGTTTTTTTTTAACAGGTCTCAATCTTATTATTCAGTTTCCCAGAACATAGTCGATAAAAGGTAAGCTTTCTAGGAAGGGAATAAAACAGTAAGGATTTAGGTGCCTACAAAGTGCTTAAAAAATATTAAAACAAAATGGTGGAGTGGGCTGTGCCATCAGCTGCCTGTGTTTATAAGGAGGGAGGTGA